>NW_026961890.1:0-127021 GCF_036172605.1 Pelobates fuscus | reverse complement strand
CCTTATGCTCTCAGTCAATTATTGTAATTCTTCCTTACTCCAGAAACATCCAGCTGCTCCTGTAAGTTGTCAAACTAGGCACTGGTCCATATCTAGCGCTCTGCATTTTAAACGTCTCAAGCATCCTAACCTTGAAGAGCCTCGCAAATGGAGACTTTCCCCAGAAGCCTCCAATCTTCAATGGCTTCAAATCCAATTCTGCAGAAAAGACTTGCCTCATATTTGTAATCAAACCTTAAGAAAGTTCTGCTGACCTAGGTTTTAAACCAGTTACTAACTTTTATAGGGTCGTCTTTCCCCGCCGCCCAGGAGGGTCGTCTTCCCGCTCTACCCAGGAGGGTCGTCTTCCCGCTCTACCCAGGAGGGTCGTCTTCCCGCTCTACCCAGGAGGGTCGTCTTCCCGCTCTACCCAGGAGGGTCGTCTTCCCGCTCTACCCAGGAGGGTCGTCTTCCCGCTCTACCCAGGAGGGTCGTCTTCCCGCTCTACCCAGGAGGGTCGTCTTCCCGCTCTACCCAGGAGGGTCATCTTCCCGCTCTACCCAGGAGGGTCATCTTCCCGCTCTACCCAGGAGGGTCATCTTCCCGCTCTACCCAGGAGGGTCATCTTCCCGCTCTACCCAGGAGGGTCATCTTCCCGCTCTACCCAGGAGGGTCATCTTCCCGCTCTACCCAGGAGGGTCATCTTCCCGATCTACCCAGGAGGGTCATCTTCCCGTTCTACCCAGGAGGGTCATCTTCCCGTTCTACCCAGGAGGGTCATCTTCCCGTTCTACCCAGGAGGGTCATCTTCCCGTTCTACCCAGGAGGGTCATCTTCCCGTTCTACCCAGGAGGGTCATTTTCCCGTTCTACCCAGGAGGATCATCTTCCCGTTCTACCCAGGAGGGTCATCTTCCCATGCTACCCAGGAGGCTTGTCTTCTGTTCTACCCAGGAGGGTCGTCTTTCCGAGCTATGTGATTCTTTCTTTCCATATGGTTACATACTCACAAGTACTCCAGGACAAATCTCTATTCTCTCACAGCTACAGATCAAGAAAACAGAGCTATTAAATACACTAAACGAGCTCATACTTAAATTAGTTTTTTTATTGGCATTTGGTACAATAGACATGCAGGTCACAAGAAATTAAATACATTTGTTTGCAAAAAAAGAAAAAACACAAAACAAATTATAGGCATAAAGATAAATAATCAAGTACTGGTTTCTAGAAAATAAAGTGCAATTTAATCAAGCATTACCTCTTTTCTTTCCTTCTAGGTAATTCATTCTCGGATACCAAAAGGAGACACATATCTTAGTTCTCTTTAGCAGACCATAGACACATCTTAGCTCTTGTAACAAGATCGCAATTTTCCAATAGACTTATTATTTTTTTTACCAGACTTCACCTTATCTCCATTCATACAAGATGGCCCAATGAATTGAATATTTTGCAAGTAAATTATGTATTTTCAACTTAATAGGCTTTTCAACTCTCCCCATGGAAACATTACATAGAATATGTGACTACAGCCATATTATGGTACAGGAGACTGTTTCCTTTGCATTAGTAGTGATAGTGCTTTCTAGAAGGGGTGTAAGAGAATACATTTTTAGCAGTGTATATACAGTGGGTATAGACTTAATTTGGAGAAAATGAGACAGAGGATTTCTTTAAGTCTAAAGCATCACATTGTAATACCTGCTTATAAAACCAGAAAGAGGCTTAAGGCTTTAACCTTGAACATTAGTTTTATAGTCATTTTCCTTTACACGTGCTACCAACAAGCGTGATACAACATGCATAGAACATCATGTCTGCAAATAGATTAGCATAATTAGCAAATGCTATGCAAATCCTTTCCACTACTTTACTACAAGCCTAACACATCACTGTCTATGGAACAAACCTACATACGTTGCCTTACTGAACCGACCACAAATAGACTGTGTTGGGATTACTGATAAAGGCATTTTATAGGAGGCAGAGGTACAGTTATAGTCGCAGGAAGTTTTCAAGGTTTGAAGAAATAATTAACTTCTTAATGATAAGTAAAACCTTAAATAGACCTAGCCCTAGAATAGAAATAGATTCTACTTTGGCATCAGTTGGGGTATTTATAATGTGTAATTCTGGTGCAAAATATTAAATTGGAGCAATGAGCAGCAATTGTCCATTTGCTTCCACAGTGAATGCATTAATGTTTAAACTCTGTTTTCAGCATTGTGTAACCCACAAAGCATTTTGGTGGCAGCAATGAGGATAGGAAAGTAGACAAGTTTTGTAAAGACCAAAGTAAAAAAGCATTTTCTTGATTTTGCAAACCGTGGTGTTGTGAATTTGTATATGAACATACCTTGTGATTTTGTAACCTAATGCTTTTAATACAGAAAACATGTAGATAGTAATATGGGGGTGGGGGGTTAAATATCCAAAATATTATATTAAGAGATTTCCTTCCAAGACATCCCCAACAGCAGCATTCGTGACTTCTTCTTCCTGTATATCTGAGCTCACTTATAAACTCTTAAAATGTCTCGAGATAAACAGAGGCAAGGGAATATTTCTAAACATGTAAGGCAAAAAAACTGCTACCTATGAAAATATCAAAAGACTGAAACAAACAGAATACTGCATAACTTTTAAAAAATGTATCACAAAATTATGAAATTTCATTTTATCCACTGAGTGCCAAGTGCCCCGAGGGGTGATTTTTAATATCAGATTGGTAAGACACGAAGGTAGTCTTTATCAAATAATCCTACGTTGCTGACTGTTTATTAGTCAAATATATGTTATATTCAATTCAGGATTTACTTTCCTACCTTGATGCAGAGCATACAGCAAAATTAAACTGAATGCAGCAGATTCCAATAGGGCAGACATAAATATGACTTTAACAGCCCCTGACACCACATTGCGGTGTGACTTCATCTAGAGCAATGATGGCTGCTTTTTGCACTGCTGATATCTGTGAACCACATTTCCTGTATATGGAGGCCACCAACAAGGACAGCATAAAACTGATGTCCATAATGTCAATATAACCATGTGAATCACCATTTACATTTCAGGTTCTGTCTTAGGATAAACACGTGTGACTAAAAGCACTTTATGGAACAACAACCTGCTTTCCCAGCATCCATTGCGGCACTCCTGCTTGGCACAGAAGCCTAAACACAGATTAGAGAAACGGCAGAGATTGAAGAACAGAAACTTTGTCAAATTCATATAACATAAAATATGAATTTAAAAAAACAAAACCAAAAAAACCAAAAGCAACCAAATACCACAGTTATACCGTAAGAAAGGTTCTAGAGTAGGTGGGTGAGAGTTTGCCCTACATTTGCAGCTTAAATTCACTCTTTTGCCAAATGGCAAGAAGGGCCCCTGCCCCCACTCTCCGTCTGCATTCGGGTATTTCCTGTACACAGTGTCTGAGTGTCCTCTTGGGTTCTTCTGTACTTGATGAAGGATCAGCTCTGCTGTAAGTACTGGTGAGTAAACATATTGAGTTCGCTGTCTAGCCAGCCCGCTTTATTTCTACAGAGAAAGCAGAAACAGGGATGATTGTTTTGGATGCAAAGAAATACCAGAACAAAACACAGGGTCAGGGGGTATTGATGGAAGCTACTGAAAGGGGCAATATGTCCAATGTTCAATCCCTGACCTATCAGCAGATCTCTCAACCTGCTGATCTTCACGACTGACTGTGTTCCAAACATTCAAACCAAACTGAACTTAATAGCTAAGACAGGCAGACATCAAGACAGATGCAACAAACTTGTAATGTACTTACTGTGCCTCTCTCCATGGCAACCTGTAAAGTGCTGAGTACACCTGTTAGTGCTATATAAATAGAATATACATACACTGTATACCTACTGCACTTACTGTACCTCCCTCTACTGTAATGTAACCTGTAAAGTGCTGAGTACACCTGTTAGCGCTATATAAATAAAATATACATACACTGTATACCTACTGCACTTACTGTACCTCCCTCTTCTGTACTGCAACCTGTAACATGCTGAGTACACCTGTTAGCGCTATATAAATAAAATATACATACACTGTATACCTACTGCACTTACTGTACCTCCCTCTACTGTAATGTAACCTGTAACGTGCTGAGTACACCTGTTAGCGCTATATAAATAAAATATACATACACTGTATACCTACTGCACTTACTGTACCTCCCTCTACTGTAATGTAACCTGTAAATTGCTGAGTACACCTGTTAGTGCTATATAAATAAAATATACATACACTGTATACCTACTGCACTTACTGTACCTCCCTCTACTGTAATGTAACCTGTAAAGTGCTGAGTACACCTGTTAGTGCTATGTAAATATAATATACATGCACTGTATACCTACTGCACTTACTGTACCTCCCTCTACTGTAATGTAACCTGTAAAGTGCTGAGTACACCTGTTAGTGCTATATAAATAAAATATACATACACTGTATACCTACTGCACTTACTGTACCTCCCTCTACTGTAATGTAACCTGTAAAGTGCTGAGTACACCTGTTAGCGCTATTTAAATAAAATATACATACACTGTATACCTACTGCACTTACTGTATCTCCCTCTACTGTAATGTAACCTGTAAAGTGCTGAGTACACCTGTTAGCGCTATTTAAATAAAATATACATACACTGTATACCTACTGCACTTACTGTATCTCCCTCTACTGTAATGTAACCTGTAAAGCGCTGTATATACATACACTGTAATGTAACCTGTAAAGCGCTGTATATACATACACTGTAATGTAACCTGTAAAGCACTGTATATACCGTATATACTCGAGTATAAGCCGACCCGAATATAAGCCGAGGCCCCTAATTTTTCCCAAAAAAACTGGGAAAACTTATTGACTCGAGTATAAGACTAGGGTGGGAAATGCAGCAGCTACTGGTAAATTTCTAAATAAAATTAGATCCTAAAAAAAATATATTAATTGAATATTTATTTACAGTGTGTGTATAATGAATGCAGTGTGTGCGTATGAGTGCAGCGTGTGTGTGTATGAGTGCAGTGTGTGTATGAGTGCAGCGTGTGTATGAGTGCAGCGTGTGTATGAGTGCAGTGTGTGTGTGTATGAATGCAGTGTGTGTGTGTGAGTGCAGTGTGTGTGTGTATGAGTGCAGTGTGTGTGTGTATGAGTGCAGTGTGTGTATGAATGCAGTGTGTGTATGAATGCAGTGTATGAATGCAGTGTTTGCAGGGCCGGTGCAAGGATATTTGCCCCCCCCCATATGTCCTGACCTCCCCTCCTCCTCCCTCAGTGGTCCTTACCTCCCCACCCCCGTGTTCCTTCACCCCCCTCCCCCAGTGGTCCTGACTCACCCCTCCCCTAGTGGTCCTTACCCTCCCCTCCCCTAGTGGTCCTTACTTCCCCCTCCCCTCCCCTAGTGGTCCTTACTTCCCCCTCCCCTCCCCTAGTGGTCCTTATCCCCCCCCTCCCATCCATAGTGGTCCTTATCCCCCCTCCCTCCATAGTGGTCCTTATCCCCCTCCCTCCCATAGTGGTCCTTATCCCCCTCCCTCCCATAGTGGTCCTTATCCCCCCCCCTCCCTCCCTCCCATAGTGGTCCTTATCCCCCCTCCCTCCCATAGTGTTCCTTTTCTCCCCCCCTCCCTCCCATAGTGGTCCTTATCCCACCCCCTCCCTCCGATAGTGGTCCTTATCCCCCCCCTCCCTCCCATAGTGGTCCTTATCCCCCCCTCCCTCCCATAGTGGTCCTTATCCCCCCCCTCCCTCCCATAGCGGTCCTTATACCCCCCTCCCTCCCATAGTGGTCCTTATCCCCCCCCTCCCTCCCATAGTGGTCCTTATCCCCCCCCTCCCTCCCATAGCGGTCCTTATCCCCCCCCCTCCCTCCCATAGCGGTCCTTATACCCCCCCTCCCTCCCATAGTGGTCCTTATCCCACCCCTCCCTCCCATAGTGGTCCTTATACCCCCCCCCCCCTCCCACAGTGGTCCTTATACCCCCCTCCCTCCCATAGTGGTCCTTATCCCCCCCCTCCCTCCCATAGTGGTCCTTATCCCCCCCCTCCCTCCCATAGCGGTCCTTATCCCCCCCCTCCCTCCCATAGCGGTCCTTATCCCCCCCCCTCCCTCCCATAGCGGTCCTTATCCCCCCCCCCTCCCTCCCATAGCGGTCCTTATACCCCCCCTCCCTCCCATAGTGGTCCTTATACCCCCCCTCCCTCCCATAGTGGTCCTTATCCCACCCCTCCCTCCCATAGTGGTCCTTATACCCCCCCCCTCCCACAGTGGTCCTTATACCCCCCTCCCTCCCATAGTGGTCCTTATACCCCTTTTTTTATTATTATTATTATTATTTTTTTATTATTTCTTCTTATTTTATTTATATTTTTATTTATTTTTCGTACCCCCTCCCTGCTTGATACATAGCAGGGAGGGGGGCTCTCCTTCCCTGGTGGTCCAGTGGCAGTTCAGTGGGGGGGAGAGGGGTGCTGGCAGAGCTGTACTTACCTTTCCTGCAGCTCCTGTCAGCTCTCTCCTCCTCCGCGCGGTCTGTGCAGCTCCCTCTGTCAGCTCCCAGTGTAAGTCTCGCGAGAGCCGCGGCTCTCGCGAGACTTACACTGGGAGCTGACCGAGGTGCTGAACGGACGGCGCGGAGGAGGAGAGAGCTGACAGGAGCTGCAGGACAGGTAAGTTACAGCTCTGCCAGCCCCCCTCTCCCCCCAGTCTGTATTATGGCAATGCAAATTGCCATAATACAGACCTTGACTCGAGTATAAGCCGAGTTGGGGTTTTTCAGCCCAAAAAATGTGCTGAAAAACTCGGCTTATACTCGAGTATATACGGTACATACACTGTAATGTATCCTGTATGCATACTTACTTCCCCTCTAATAAAATGTAACCTGTATGTGCTATGTATATTGGTTCACGCCACATAAATAAAACATTTGCACACGTTTTGTTTGTTTTTACCGTAATAGTTTTGCTTTGCTCTGTAAACTATCCAGAATCTCTATCTTTTTGTTCAGGGCAGCGATATCCTGCTCCAAGTTCTCCCGAGTCACATCAACCTGCTGGCACAAGTGAGCGAATGTCCCAGAGAGCTCCCTGTGAGGACAGGAACACAGGAAGCATTAAGGAAAACACTGGAATTGAATAAACTGCACACTGGCCGTCTAGGTGAGCAATGACAGACACTCACATGGGGAGTGAGAGAGTGATACAGATTTAAGAAGTCCCGCACAGGCGTGGAGTGTTCCAAGTATAAGAAGTGTTTGGAATACTGTATTTACATTTAATTATATAAAAGACAATTGTGGTTTAGCTATTTAAAGAGTAACTTACTGTTGCACTTGGTGGCTGCAATTTGAGCCAGTGTAACTGACTATCAGTTGCAGCTTCTCCGACGCATATTCCACAAACTGCCTTTTAAAGGCGCGTTCCTTTGCCTTCGTGGTCCAAGTGAGCCGTTCATATACATACAGGAGCCCATAGAGGCCAAAAGACAAAGCGATGAGTCTCCAGCCCACAGCCTTCCAGACCTGAAACACACAGAATGAGGTCATCTGACACACAGAATGAGGTCATCTGATACACACAGAATGATGTCATCTGACACACACACACACAGAATGAGGTCATCTGACACACACAGAATGTGGTCATCTGACACACACAGAATGTGGTCATCTGACACACACAGAATGTGGTCATCTGACACACACAGAATGTGGTCATCTGACACACACAGATTGATGTAATCTAAAATCATTACAAAGTCCTTAAAAGGCTTACTCCAAACACCATAACCACTTAACTTAGCGTGTCGTTTATTGAATTGCACTTAAGGAGTGGTCCTGCTCTTTTACTCCCACAGTAATATAGGTTACCGCGTTAAAGTGAACATACATTTACTTCTTATAAAGACAAATAGTAAAACATAAGATATGTGGGGACAAAAACAGTTTGAATAGATTTTATAGTCAAATTAAAAACATGTTTGTTTTGAAATTACGCCTACAGATGAATATTCTACAAAAGGCAAAGTGATTCCAAGATTTTAATTTAAGTTTTGAATGTTCTTGGTGTTTCTCACTGCCATTTTATAGTGGCGCGGTCTTCGAGGATTAAACATTTTAACTGAGTTTATTTAGTTTATATAAAAAGAAAGAATGTCCACTAACCCTGAGTTAGCAGTACATGCTGGGCACGAGTTAAAGAGCCATTTCCTATACAGGGAGTGCAGAATTATTAGGCAAGTTGTATTTTTGAGGATGAATTTTATTATTGAACAACAACCATGTTCTCAATGAACCCAAAAAACTCATTAATATCAAAGCTGAATATTTTTGGAAGTAGTTTTTAGTTTGTTTTTAGTTATAGCTATTTAAGGGGGATATCTGTGTGTGCAGGTGACTATTACTGTGCATAATTATTAGGCAACTTAACAAAAAACTAATATATACCCATTTCAATTATTTATTTTTACCAGTGAAACCAATATAACATCTCAACATTCACAAATATACATTTCTGACATTCAAAAACATAACAAAAACAAATCAGTGACCAATATAGCCACCTTTCTTTGCAAGGACACTCAAAAGCCTGCCATCCATGGATTCTGTCAGTGTTTTGATCTGTTCACCATCAACATTGCGTGCAGCAGCAACCACAGCCTCCCAGACACTGTTCAGAGAGGTGTACTGTTTTCCCTCCTTGTAAATCTCACATTTGATGATGGACCACAGGTTCTCAATGGGGTTCAGATCAGGTGAACAAGGAGGCCATGTCATTAGATTTTCTTCTTTTATACCCTTTCTTGCCAGCCACGCTGTGGAGTAATGGACGCGTGTGATGGAGCATTGTCCTGCATGAAAATCATGTTTTTCTTGAAGGATGCAGACTTCTTCCTGTACCACTGCTTGAAGAATGTGTCTTCCAGAAACTGGCAGTAGGACTGGGAGTTGAGCTTGACTCCATCCTCAACCCGAAAAGGCCCCACAAGCTCATCTTTGATGATACCAGCCCAAACCAGTACTCCACCTCCACCTTGCTGGCGTCTGAGTCGGACTCGAGCTCTCTGCCCTTTACCAATCCAGCCACGGGCCCATCCATCTGGCCCATCAAGACTCACTCTCATTTCATCAGTCCATAAAATCTTAGAAAAATCAGTCTTGAGATATTTCTTGGCCCAGTCTTGACGTTTCAGCTTGTGTGTCTTGTTCAGTGGTGGTCGTCTTTCAGCCTTTCTTACCTTGGCCATGTCTCTGAGTATTGCACACCTTGTGCTTTTGGGCCCTCCAGTGATGTTGCAGCTCTGAAATATGGCCAAACTGGTGGCAAGTGGCATCTTGGCAGCTGCACGCTTGACTTTTCTCAGTTCATGGGCAGTTATTTTGCGCCTTGGTTTTTCCACACGCTTCTTGCGACCCTGTTGACTATTTTGAATGAAACGCTTGATTGTTCGATGATCACGCTTCAGAAGCTTTGCAATTTTAAGAGTGCTGCATCCCTCTGCAAGATATCTCACTATTTTTGCCTTTTCTGAGCCTGTCAAGTCCTTCTTTTGACCCATTTTGCCAAAGGAAAGGAAGTTGCCTAATAATTATGCACACCTGATATAGGGTGTTGATGTCATTAGATCACACCCCTTCTCATTACAGAGATGCACATCACCTAATATGCTTAATTGGTAGTAGGCTTCCGAGCCTATACAGCTTGGAGTAAGACAACATGCATAAAGAGGATGATGTGGTCAAAATACTCATTTGCCTAATAATTCTGCACTCCCTGTAGAAAGAGAAGGGACCAGCACTCACAGGTGTATCAATGGGTGCAAGTTCCCGAGGTCCCCTTCCGTGAACCCCAAAAACACCTTTGTTGTTGCGGCTCCATTATTTTTGGATTTATTGCAAATCACAGACAGATTGGTTGCTTGTATCATATGATCTCTCTAGTCATAAGTTATTATTATTATTTTATAAATAACCGTCACCAAAGGTTTGGAAATTGTGATTTAACTTCCATGCTGAAACCCTGACAGTTCTTCAGGGGGCAATTCCAGCTAAATTTGCTCAAGCTTACTTAGATAAAGATATATATATAAAAACAGTATGGCAGACCAGAAGGGAGGAAAAAAGTAAAAAGAGGCAAGAAAACACAAAACCACTAATCAGCTTTAGTGACAGAATTTTAAATATTACTTACCACCCCTCCCACCACAAGGATGCCCATAGAGGTATGGGACGTAAGTGAGGCCAAACCGGTAACCATGGAAACCATAAGTTCTTCCTGGGTCATAGAGTTTTGCTGCATTGGAGGCATACTGGGGTTTACAGGGGTCAAAGGCATATTGCGAGGAACCTGAAAAATACAAACACAGACATGGAAATTAAATGGCACACGTAAATTCCACTTAGGCTACATAGGTTTTCATTTAGATTATATGAATTTATCCGAAGCACAACTTCTCAAACAAACATTTTGTGGACAGCATGTTAACTTGAATTCCATGTTTAGATGTGTTTTATCTTAAAAGGACATTCCTGGCTAAGGATCATATAGTCCTTGCTTAAGTACTTTATGTGTGAAGAATGTGCCCTCTTTTTTTCCATTTTATAAAAGACAATTTCAATAGATAAATGAACCTTGTTACGCATCCCCAGCTATCCTAAAGCCAGTCCTGTTACTTTTTGGTAGGTTAGCTACATGGGGCTTAGCTCCACAGCTCAATGAGAGGTCCGTGATTGGACAGTCATAGAAAGTCTGTGCCGGGGAAGAAGAGAAGGGGATTGCACTAACTGCAGATACTAGATCTGCAGCCATTGCAAGACAAGATTTCTCATACCCACAAAGAAAACACTGAGGGTTTATCTATTAAATTGTTATTTTTATGAACTAGTTATATAGATAATGCAAAAATATATGTGAGACATTTTAATTAGAGGGCACAATAACCATTGCAGCTGATTGCATCATTGCAGTGGTAACAATATGGGTGACACACCCCACCCCCAAGTTTCTTGTCAAACTATTTTGGAATAGTTAAACCAAAAATCAGGATTTGGGACTATAATCAAACCATTAAGTCAAGTCATACTGTAACATGGAAAGTACACTGAGTGCTCTTTAACCTGGATGGCAATGATGGGTGGACGGCATACCGAACGTGTGGGTGTTAAATTGTAACAGGAATGAGCTCTGAGAATATCATAAAGATATATATAGAGATAATATATAAAGATATAAATAGAGATAATATATAAAGATATAATAAAGATATATATATATAAAGATAATATATAGAGATATAATAAAGAGATTTGTATGAAATAAGCCCATTAAGCACCTGATCATTGTAGGCCATCAAAGCTCTGCGACCATTTTTTGGTCCCAGGAATCTGTTAACCAGCATCGTCCATCCCAGGGAGAAGTGAAACTGAATGTCTTCTTGGAAGTCTGCACATAACTTGTCACAGCTCAGATCGTAGCTGAGAAAAAAGCTTTTCCGGGGAACCAGTAAATCGACCTGGGACCGCGCAGTGAGTGGAAGGAGAGGCATCATTCCTTCTGCAGAGACAAACGGTTCCAGGTCAAACAGAACTCTCGATGCTGTAATGCTACGAAAGCATGGCGATGCTATTGAAAATGCGAGGTGGCCGCTGACAACACACAGATTGCCACGTTTTCTCCGTCATTTTCTACTGGTATGTTTCTAGAATGATCCACACTGCATCCAGAGGTTTCCAGAGAACATGCATTACGCTGGTGGCAATGCCAATCTCCTGGAACCTTTGGGAGAGATACTACAGATTTGGTCTTTCTTGCGTGTGAAATCAACGTCTCAGTGGCTTGTGTACTTTTAATACTAAATTGATAAAGAATGTATTTATTGTGGGAAATTTATTGTTAGATTTTGGGAGTCTGATTTTTCCAAAATTCAATAGAAAATGATTTTTATTTTTACAACAACGTATATAATAACAGTAAAATAACATTTGTGGGACTTGGATTATAGGATCAATAAACAAATCCACTAATTTGGCATATATCCAACTATTTCACAGATGCATTGTAATGTTGTATAGTTATGCTATACATAAGGGTACATTCCATTTTCAATGCTAAAAATATTGTTTTTGATAGAAAATTATGACTACCGGTAAGTTATACATCGTTATTAGTAATTATGTTATCAGGGCTTAGAATTTCAAGTATTACACTAGTAGCCAGGCCTTAAAGGAACACAAACATGGACGCACTGCCCCAGGAAGGATCTCTAACAGCCATCTGAGGAGTGGCCAGTGGAGGTATCCCTAGGCTGTAACGTAAACACTGGCTTTTCTATGAAAAGACAGTGTTTACAGCAAAAAGCCTGAAGGGAATGATTCTACTCACCAGAACAAATACTATACAATAAGCTGTAGTTGTTCTGGTGACTATAGTGTCCCTTTAAGAGTTACGCACTGCTACAAGCCTGAAGGGTACATAGCATAGTACAAAGTGCCAGGGTTATTTTTTCACTTGCCAATGGCTAGTTGAAATTTTAAAGCCTGATATCATAGTCTATTTAGGTTTTTGTATATTTTCTCTCTGTGTTCTCTTTTATCTTCTTATGAACTTGTAATTAAACTTATGTAATTAATTTAAAAATGGCTTTAGATCTAGAAATTTGCTACAGGTACAGCAGTAAGTCCCCTTTCTACATGATCACTGCTCTATCAGTGCATAATATGACGTTTTACCCATCATTTCTTGCTGCGTAGACTGGAGTGACACAGATATTGTACTTAAACAGCGATCAGTCAAATTCCGGCCAAGTCCTTCTTCGACATGGTGATGTAGCGCCTAATGGAACAGAGCGTTAAGCTATTTTTAGGAGAAGCTGCCACAGTTAAAATTAGTTTTATTTTTCTAAGTTTTATTTTCTTACGTTCTTGTAAACTTTAATTACAACTTGGGACGGATGGAAATCCATTTCAAAGTCATCAACTAGGACTGAGAGACGACGGATCTCTTCGGCCATTGCGTTGGACACCTGGTGAAACCGCAAACACAAGTTAATCATTACAAGGATCTGAGGATATACTGTACATTGATAGGGGCTGTGGTGCCACTATATAAACATCTTATAAAATAACCTTGTTACTGATACACAATGTATATTTATGAATATACATGTTTTTTTTACCGACATACATCCCATCAACACGGTACCTTATATTTGCAATTATTTACAAACAGCAGAATCACACTCCTAGTGCACACAGTCAAGGTTTCTACATAAACGTTTCTGTATGATTGACAAATCTAGAAAACGTTTGGTGGATTCTTCCCATAAACTGAGGCATTCCCTTACCTGACGTTCCACCTCATCCGTGATCTGCTTGATTTTCAGTTTATAATCCTCGGTCAGCAGCTCAAGCTGTTTTTCAATGAATTCCAAGCGATCCCTGAATTCCTCTCGCTTTTCCAGACAGTAAACCCTATACAGAATATATAACATATTACAAGAAGCAAGAGATCGCCCATAACCAAAGCTGTAAACTCTGAAGCTCTATCAATCTATACATTGTGTGATTCCAGTGGTTTGTGAAATACATCTCCCATGAACTCATGTGATAGAAGTGTCTGTAATCTGCAATTGGATATGATCAGCAATCCTACTGTAAGCAGTGGCAAAGCTAGGACTTCCTAGTCTGGGCAGAGCTCACTGCAGGAAGATGCAAACTGGGGAATTGCGGCAAACGTGGGACCTTTAGATGGAGCTATCAGTTACTTTATTATTCCTAATACATAATGCATTAAAAGTGGTGGAAACCTGCAGCCTTCATTTAAATGAACAAAGTAAATAAATAATCACTTCATCAAGAGAGAATTTTCACCTCTGCTCCTGGGCCGCGACATGTACGGACTCCATTATCTGGCGAAGGACTTCTGTAATATGTTTGGCTCGCATTGTATGCTGCTCAAATTTGGTCTTTACTGCGGATTGAGAAATGCATTCCTGCAAACAGATACAACAGACATGCAACAAAGCAATGCATGATAGTAAAGTCAAGAAGGGTGAAATCATCTAGTCTCTCGTCCCGCAGCCTTATCGCTCACCTCAAATCTCCTCTCGAAATTCTGAAACTCAAACATCCTGCCTTGGAAACCTTCAGCCAAAGCTCCACCTAGTGGGCGAAAAAAATAGGGTCCCAATCGTTAGCAGGCTACTATTCAATACCATACTGCACTTACTGGTAATCAAACCACAAGAATAGATTTCACAAATCGGATACTCGTTACAATGACTAATAATACTTGCTGAGGGTGTCTAGAAATCTTTAAACCAGGACGAACCAGGTCTGACAGAGGACAATGTATAAGTACTGGTGTTACTGTACCTCCTTCAGGCATTCCTTGAGCTTTCTGCATCCTGGCATTTAAAACCTCCTTAGCGGACACAAAGAAAATGCGATCTCCTGCCTGGGTTCGATCCAGGACACCCAGCTCGTCCACCAAGAAGCTGGTACAGCGCTCCATATGCTGCCGGCGCACCTGCAGACAACAAGAAACACAATACAAAACAGAACCGAGACAGTCCGAAGGCAAAAAGATAAGAATCACCAAGCTGAGCAGATACTAAAATGCAACCAGGATCAAATGCACCTTTGTTACTGCGAGTGGAGGCAATCTAAACACCATAATCACTACAGCCCACAGTAATGGCTATGGTGTGGAATTAGCAGGTTTTTTTTATCCATGTTTGGATGTCAATCATTGTCTGAACCTGTCCAGAACATTGTCACCCATGTGGTCTGTTTGTCTGCCATTTATTCTATGGAGGAAGCATGCATAAAATACAACAAAGTTTCCTTTTACAAGAATCAGACAACTGAATTTATTCTTATGTTCATGGAAACGTTATTATAATTTAGTAAAAAGGAGCAGAGTTTCATTTGAAATCTACCATTTCACACAAAGTGCGCTGCAAGTTGGCATGTGAGCTTACAATCTACAAGTTATAAAGGAGAGCTGAGACCAGAGTTTGCAACTTGGATAATTACTATAATGAGGTGAACTGCACCACATGTACCCAGTGTCAGGCTCATTCAGAAGAAGCAAATACCAGCACCAGCTCCACTGTGCACTGTTTGGATCTGAATGGCTCTCTAGGCTGGAATCCAAACACTAATAGGGATTAGGCACTGGTTACACAAGTCTTTATAGACATTCTTCTAGAAGTCAAAACAAAATGTTCTTTCTAAACAGGGCGTCTGCAAAAAACTTCTACAAAAGAAAATCGATTGCTTTCCGAAATAGCAGCGCCAGTTTGTATTAGGAAAGCTGTGAATATAGCCATTTTAATCCCAACGAAATAGAAGGCTTACTCCACAAGCACTGGGAAGGATGTAGGAATAAAAGCGTGTTTACAACATTTCCCACAATGCTCGGTATGTCAGGAAGTATCATGGGAAATTGAGTTCACACGTAGCTGCAGTGTCAGGATTATCCAGCAGGAAACTTACACATGCCAAATGGATCCATGGCACCAAGGCTTCTACACGTCTAATGAATGTTACGGCTTTATATACTTGTTAGTTTTGTATAGAATTTAGATCATAACATTTCCTGTTATTTATCATCTATTGATTTGTATTGGGGGTTAATCTCCCAGCAGTATTGTTCTATATTATAATATTAAGCTAGTGCCATCTTGTTATGTTTTAGTGGTAGATGCAGACAGGGCTACACTCGGAGTGAGGGCATTACCTCTTCACCAAACATAGTATGAAATGCTGTCAGACCTTCTTTGTTCACCATAATACCAAACAAAATGTGTAAACGTGTTTGTATAAAGTGTTACCTCGTCCATATATTCAGGCTCAGAGGCGGACGCATCCCATCGATTATTCAAAATAAAAATATTGGGCCGTGATAGACGCTCATTTACTTTGTGAAAAAACTGTTTTTCCTAAATAAACCCCCCCCCAAAAAAACAGAAGAAACAGTTACCAAAACAATGTGTGATATTTGTATGCACAAGAAAGACAAACCACCAAAAAACAAAACAAAAAAACACCTTTTAAGAATACGTACTGTCTGCATTAGTGTAGATTCAGAGTTTGCCACCAACACAAAGACATCTGCATCCAGGCAAAACTTGTCAATCCAGCTGTCTAGCTCTGTGGTAACATCAATACCTGGGCTGCAAACACCAACATGTCAAATATTACATTGTTAAAAGGATAGTCTTCTTTATTTCATAATATATATATATAATATCAAGCGCAGTATTGCGTCTTCAATTGTTTTGTACTGATGTAAGTTTGCACCTGATCCTAAATAAAGATGTGGTGTTTTTTTTTTTTAAACAAGTATAATTTGAACTACCCACATCAAACACATATTGTATGTGCAGGCAAAGGTATGACCTCATCTCTCCTAAACCACCTTCTCCTTCCCAACCATATTTTACTCAGCCTTCCTCCACACAGTTAGAAATCTCAACCCAACCTTCCGTCTCCGCCCAGCCAGACCTCCCACCCCAGCCTTCCGTCTCCGCCCAGCCAGACCTCCCGACCCAGCCTTCCGTCTCCGCCCAGCCAGACCTCCGGCCCCAGCCTTCCGTCTCCGCCCAGCCAGACCTCCTACCCCAGCCTTCCGTCTCCGCCCAGCCAGACCTCCCGACCCAGCCTTCCTTCTCCGCCCAGCCAGACCTCCCGACCCAGCCTTCCTTCTCCGCCCAGCCAGACCTCCCGACCCAGCCTTCCTTCTCCGCCCAGCCAGACCTCCCGACCCAGCCTTCCTTCTCCGCCCAGCCAGACCTCCCGACCCAGCCTTCCTTCTCCGCCCAGCCAGACCTCCCGACCCAGCCTTCCTTCTCCGCCCAGCCCAGCCTTCCTTCTCCGCCCAGCCCAGCCTTCCTTCTCCGCCCAGCCAGACCTCCCAGCCCAGCCTTCCTTCTCCGCCCAGCCAGACCTCCCGACCCAGCCTGACCTCCCGACCCAGCCTTTCTTCTTCGCCCAGCCAGATCTCGACCCAACTTTCTGTAGAATTTACAGTTCTGCGTTACCAATGTCAATTTTGTCCAACCTGGACAAGTAAAATTATAATTCCACTTTATCAATGTAGACAAGGGACACGTTGTTACTGGCTGCCAGGAAAGCCCTTTTTTGTTTAACCTACAAGAATTACAAAAAAGAAGGACTGTGCCTTTGCACCATTAGCCCCTTTGAATTGTATTAAAAATGTAAGGCACAACAAAACCAAGAATATATCCTGCAGAACATGCATGGAGCAAATCTCAGATCCTTACCTATCCATCAGTACTAGATCATCTTTCAAGAGGGAACACTTGGAGTTTGGCCACATGACACTGACCAGAGATCCTGAATCCAAGAGCTCGTCCTGATGAAGAGCGTGAGCCAGCTGGTTCACCGTCTGAAACAAAAACCCAGGCACAATGATTTAGAGGTTGGCATTTATTGGCGTTAATACAATGCAGATTATAATATTCTGTGTACTTACTGACAATGTACATTTTAAATGTGCACATTAAACCGGCCATGAGCACTATCAGCCAATCAATACTGTTCAGGTTGGACAAAACTGGTATTAATAATATGGAGGTATTGGTATCAATGTGGTTGAGATGGAGGAAGATCCTTGGCAGCCTTCCTAAACCAAGGAACCACACCGTGGCACTCTAGGCAGCGAGATGCTGCTTACAATGTCCCATTGAAGGCCCTTAAAGCCATATTGATCATCAACACAGGAGAGCTATAAAAAATGATCTATATAGTTTACCAGCAAATTATCTAGAAAGCATATCCGGTAAATGTAATGTTTTACTTACGTGTATGTGACTTTCTGAATGCAGCCCTGAGCAGCACACATACGCTCACAGTGACAGAGAGCACGTATCAGAAGGCTTTGTAGGAATTTACGAATGAGCACTTGTCGACTGTAACCAATGTAACTATACTTTTTCTAGCATTCAGCATACACAACGTACAGACTGCATTTTATAATTCAAGGAAATGGGCTTATCCTTAACACACATATGATGGGTTTTATTACCGGCTTCTGTTAAAATTTAGATGCCGTAACACTTACAGCTAGTCCAGTCTTGGACAAACAACAAGGAAGTGAAATTCCTCTTTATCTTTGTGCATCAGAGGGGCTGAGCTTTGGGTGCTGGGAGTGTTAAACCCACTCTAAAAAAACAGCAGTACTGACACCGACAGAAAGAAAGCCATTCCTCTTTAAGCCAGGCACGTTGTCTGATATCACAGTGATCATGTCAGCACAAAGTCTGCTCATACTGCCACATGTATCTAATTATAACTAGGAATGTGTATATCAGTGTGTTACACACACCCCTTTGGCACACAAGTTTAATATCAAGCCTCTCTGGTATTACACAATGTGATGCCTTACAGTGCACAATATTCACCTTTACCTGTTGCGTATTGTCTAACGCACACACTCTGACATTCATTCATTAACCCTGCGTTCACCTTCACACTTCGTTTTTCCTCTGATCCATCAGTAAAAAGATAGGACTCGTTTCCCTCTGTCCCCTCAACACGCAGGAAACAGTTGGTTGTGTGTCCGATGCCAGAAGGGAGGACTTTGTCCCATAACATGGCGTTTATTACCGTGCTTTTCCCATTACTGGTCCTATGACAGGGAAAGGATATACACACAATGTCACATTTTATTGCAAGAAAACATATCTCCTACCTACCACAGTGCAGCACCTAACCAAATGGCTGAATAAAGTTTTACTAAAAAGTGTACAATCTGAAACGATTTAAAAAGTATAAGATGCAAATGTATGTTCAAATTCACCAAAATATCTTACTTTCATAATTAAAATGCAATTCAGTAAAGTTCTTATATTATTGTGTCTTTAACAGAATAGAGCAAAATATGCATAGATTCTCTGATTTCTACAATTAATAAATACAATATATAAACAGTGCAATCACATAAGGAGGAAGAGTTGCACGGAACGCTACCTCCATTATCTACTGAAACGGTGGGGATTCTGCGTTAATCTTCAGCAACAATTTTTAACAAAATTTCTGTTTGTGTCTGAGCTAGGATTGCACGCTTAGCATGCTGGCCGAGTATCAAAGGAACTGTAGTCCAGAAACCTTTGCAGTTCTTACGTCCCTGATCATGTTTGTTACAGAGCTGTATCTTACCTGCCAAAAAAAGCCACTTTCATGTGCCGCCGAGCCAGAACCTCACTGATGCCAGCGACGTTAGACAGATAGCCTTTAACCTCAAGCACCTGTTCTTCAGAGGCCACTGGATCGAGCTGGGCATTCTGATAGGTTTCTAATAAACACAAAAGATAATCAAAAGATTGATCGTTAGGGGGACATTGTTAATGTTCTAAGAATTCTAACAAATCGGAATTTATTATTGGCAATCAAACAGCTAACTCTCCACGGTATCTTAAACTATTATCAGCCCAAATCAATGTATTCTCTAATGCTGCATAAATAACACATCTTGGGCAGAGTGATTACAGTGGTGCAATCAGTAGGGACTGGAATTGGTTTCCATGGTGATTGCTCCTTAAGTAAAAAAAAAAAAAAAAAAAACCCCACACGTTTCCAAACCATTTCACCCCCAGCATACACAAGTGAGAATAGGAGAAAGCTAGAACCTACTGCTCACATTACAATCTACTGGTTCCCCTGAGGAATGCATGAAAGGATCAGCGGGCCAGAATAGAAAGGTGCAGGTAATATGGGGGACCAAGAGGGAGCATGGCATTAAAACGCTCGCTCACAATACAAGAGGGGGATACTAATACAAATAGAAAACGAACAACAGATCATTTATACCAAATCCAGAAAATTGGGGTGGGAACAACTCCCCCACCCCTCCCCCCAAAAAAAGAAAACAATATAAAAAAAAACACGAAACAACCTATATGAATCAGAATATGGAGAGGACAGGGTAAGAAGAATAAATAGTAATGCAAATAATCGGCAAAGGTCAGGCACAGATTAAGATGTTTGGGCACAAATCTCACCATCTAGAAAGTTGAAGCTCTCCTGGATGTAGGAACCAAGTTGGTCAAAGATGCCGTTGATTTTCTTTTTGGCGGTAACAAAGTGCTTAAGCGGAGAAGCGTTAACTTCAGCCATGAATCTCTTGTCTTTCTTCGAGGTAACTATAGATGATGAGCGAGTAAACAAGAGGGACATTGCGCTGTCGGGAGGAGGAAGATATTTTACTGAAATCAATGGAATTCAGAAAGAAATACAGACTTTCATTCAATGTCTAAAATACTGAGAGTCCATTCACTTTTATTATTTCTGGGCATGACAGCTTTCATTTTCAGAGTATGTGACAAAGGAGAATATAGCTGCTAACTAAAATATTCAATATACCAACTAGTATAGGCGTATACAAGGTTAATATGAGGTATACTAGACCAGAAATAGCGAACGCTCTCTGAAATGTGTTCACCCCCCCCCCACCCTTTTTTTGTGGTTTCTCTCCCAGTTTCGTCTTAGTTTAACTAACTTATAGAATTTGCATAAACAATGCTTCACTTAGTCTTGTTTAGTGGCAAGGTGTCTGAGTTTTGCTATACTGTTTGAGTGTCTTGGGTGGGGGAAATCTCCCAGTGATGGTCTTTCATTTTGGCATTCACAGCCATTATGTCTAAATAAGGAGTGCTGGCACCATAACCACTACAATTAGCTGTAATGGTTATGGTGCTTCAAGAGCCCCTGTAATAAAATCTGGACAAAATAAAGAGAAACACCCATTTGGACAAGGAATATAACACAGATTGCTGCCACAGACTAATGCATATATAAGCAATCAGGCCTACCTACTTACTGTATGTGAGTAAGAGGCATTGCTTAGTCATCAATATTTACCGGGTGAACCTAGGACTCTGTACAGCGGATATCGTTACCGAGGACTCTGTACAGCGGATATCGTTACCGAGGACTCTGTACAGCGGATATCGTTACCGAGGACTCTGTACAGCGGATATCGTTACCGAGGACTCTGTACAGCGGATATCGTTACCGAGGACTCTGTACAGCGGATATCGTTACCGAGGACTCTGTACAGCGGATATCGTTACCTAGGACTCTGTACAGCGGATATCGTTACCTAGGACTCTGTACAGCGGATATCGTCACCTAGGACTCTGTGCAGCGGATATTGTTACCGTACAGCAAATATCGTTACTGTGGACTCTGTACAGCAAATATCGTTACTGTGGACTCTGTACAGCAAATATCGTTACTGTGGACTCTGTACAGCAAATATCGTTACTGTGGACTCTGTACAGTGGATATCGTTACCTAGGACTCTGTACAGCAGATATCTATCTAGGACTCTGTACAGCGGATATCGTTACCTAGGACTCTGTACAGCGGATATCTATCTAGGATATCTATCTAGGACTCTGTACAGCAGATATCTATACCTAGGACTCTGTACAGCAGATATCATTACCTAGGACTCTGTACAGCAGATATCATTACCTAGGACTCTGTACAATAGATATCGTTACCTAGGACTCTGTGCAGCGGATATTGTTACCGTACAGCAAATATCGTTACTGTGGACTCTGTACAGCAAATATCGTTACTGTGGACTCTGTACAGCAAATATCGTTACTGTGGACTCTGTACAGCGGATATCGTTACCTAAGACTCTGTACAGCAGATATCTATCTAGGACTCTGTACAGCGGATATCGTTACCTAGGACTCTGTACAGCGGATATCTATCTAGGACTCTGTACAGCAGATATCTATACCTAGGACTCTGTACAGCAGATATCATTACCTAGGACTCTGTACAGCAGATATCATTACCTAGGACTCTGTACAGCAGATATCGTTACCTAGGACTCTCTACAGCAGATATCGTTACCTAGGACTCTCTACAGCAGATATCGTTACCTAGGACTCTCTACAGCAGATATCGTTACCTAGGACTCTCTACAGCAGATATCGTTACCTAGGACTCTCTACAGCAGATATCGTTACCTAGGACTCTCTACAGCAGATATCGTTACCTAGGACTCTCTACAGCAGATATCGTTACCTAGGACTCTCTACAGCAGATATCGTTACCTAGGACTCTCTACAGCAGATATCGTTACCTAGGACTCTCTACAGCAGATATCGTTACCTAGGACTCTCTACAGCAGATATCGTTACCTAGGACTCTCTACAGCAGATATCGTTACCTAGGACTCTCTACAGCAGATATCGTTACCTAGGACTCTCTACAGCAGATATCGTTACCTAGGACTCTCTACAGCAGATATCGTTACCTAGGACTCTCTACAGCAGATATCGTTACCTAGGACTCTCTACAGCAGATATCGTTACCTAGGACTCTCTACAGCAGATATCGTTACCTAGGACTCTCTACAGCAGATATCGTTACCTAGGACTCTCTACAGCAGATATCGTTACCTAGGACTCTCTACAGCAGATATCGTTACCTAGGACTCTCTACAGCAGATATCGTTACCTAGGACTCTCTACAGCAGATATCGTTACCTAGGACTCTCTACAGCAGATATCGTTACCTAGGACTCTCTACAGCAGATATCGTTACCTAGGACTCTCTACAGCAGATATCGTTACCTAGGACTCTCTACAGCAGATATCGTTACCTAGGACTCTCTACAGCAGATATCGTTACCTAGGACTCTCTACAGCAGATATCGTTACCTAGGACTCTCTTCAGCAGATATCGTTACCTAGGACTCTGTACAGCAGATATCGTTACCTAGGACTCTGTACAATAGATATCATTACCTAGGATTCTGTACAGCAGATATCTATCTAGGATATCCATCTAGGACTCTGTACAGTAGATATATTTACCTAGGTCTCTGTACAATAGATATCGTTACCTAGGATTCTGTACAGCAGATATCTATCTAGGATATCTATCTAGGACTCTGCACAGTGGATATATTTACCTAGGATATCTATCTAGGACTCTGCACAGTGGATATATTTACCTAGGATATCTATCTAGGACTCTGCACAGTGGATATATTTACCAAGGACTCTGTACAGTAGATATATTTACCTAGGACTCTGTACAGTAGATATATTTACCTAGGACTCTGTACAGTAGATATATTTACCTAGGATATCTATCTAGGACTCTGTACAGTGGATATATTTACCTAGGATATCTATCTAGGACTCTGTACAGTAGATATATTTACCTAGGACTCTGTACAGTAGATATATTTACCTAGGATATCTATCTAGGACTCTGTACAGTGGATATATTTACCTAGGATATCTATCTAGGACTCTGTACAGTGGATATATTTGGCAGAGATCTAAGTGTCTGCAGCAGTGGAATGTCTGAGCCGGTTTTCCCGCATATAATAAACATTACTCAGATATAATAAACACAAGCTACCTGACTAACTGCATGGTCTAAAAAGCCTACCTGTACTTCATTACTCACACCCATTATACCACTTACAAACACTGACACACAGCTAATGCTACATTAACCCACACACAGGGGGCTTTCAGCTGGACCCCCACCTCCCCATCATACACCTCAAGTGGTAAGATTGCCACAATGTTCCATTTGATTTGACCAGCAACAATGGGTAAGAGAAGAGTCAGCAGCCAAATGTAGCTTGCTTCTAGATATAAACGTTCAAGCAAATCTAAATAATAAAATATGGACGTTTTAATGAATACAACAAAGTGTTTTTTAAAGCTCATTTCCAAATCTTGGAGTGATTCAAAAGCAAAAAAAGTAGTTATAAATTCTATGCAGAAAATATAATCAATTAACACAACTGCTACTAGGCTCTTATATAAAGGTTGTGACCTAAGGCAATTGAATACTATCAAACCCATATATCCAGCCAATATATGGATCAGGCTGAGGACTCTTGGATAATAGCACCTGCCAAGCAAGAGTGCAGCATAAACTGATTATCATGGATTTTCTTTTTAACTGCATCTAAAGGCTCCATGAAGGAGAGTAAGTGCAAACTCCTGAAGAATTTGTGCAGTAGTTCCAGATGTTTATGGATGGCTAGAGATCTCCCAAAACCTCAGCCTGCAGTAGCAACATTAAGGGGACCACTGCCCCAGTGATCACATTAGGGGCACCCCTTCCGCAGTGATCACGTTCGGGGGACCCCTGCCGCAGTGATCACGTTCGGGGGACCCCTGCCGCAGTGATCACGTTCGGGGGACCCCTGCCGCAGTGATCACGTTCGGGGGACCCCTGCCGCAGTGATCACGTTCGGGGGACCCCTGCCGCAGTGATCACGTTCGGGGGACCCCTGCCGCAGTGATCACGTTCGGGGGACCGCTGCCGCAGTGATCACGTTCGGGGGACCGCTGCCGCAGTGATCACGTTCGGGGGACCGCTGCCGCAGTGATCACGTTAGGGAGACCCCTGCCGCAGTGATCACGTTAGGGGGACCCCTGCCGCAGTGATCACGTTAGGGGGACCCCTGCCGCAGTGATCACGTTAGGGGGACCCCTGCCGCAGTGATCACATAAGGGGTACCCCTGCCGCAGTGATCACATTAGGGGGACCCCTGCCGGAGTGATCACATTAGGGGGACCCCTGCCGGAGTGATCACATTAGGGGGACCCCTGCCGCAGTGATCACATTAGGGGGACCCCTGCCGCAGTGATCACATTAGGCGGACCCCTGCCGCAGTGATCACATTAGGGGGACCCCTTCCGCAGTGATCACATTAGGGGGATCCCTGTCGCAGATTAAAGTTTAAGTCTTATAATCAGTGTTATTCCCCAGAATGCATTGGTAGAGTACCTGCCCTGATAATGATCCCAGCCTGCACTCATTGGGGGCCCTGCCCTGGTGGTAGCCCTGGTTATTCTGGTGACAGACCTGGTTGCCCAGCTTGCCCTGGTGGTAGCCCTGGTTATTCTGGTGGTAGCCCTGGTTGCCCCAGCCTGCCTGGTGGTAGCCCTGGGTATTCTGGTGGTAGCCCCGGTTATTCTGGTGGTAGCCCTGGTTGCCCAACCTGCCTGGTGGTAGCCCCGGTTATTCTGGTGGTAGCCCCGGTTATTCTGGTGGTAGCCCCGGTTGCCCAGCCTGCCTGGTGGTAGCCCTGGTTATTCTGGTGGTAGCCCTGGTTGCCCAGCCTGCCTGGTGGTAGCCCTGGTTATTTTGGTGGTAGCCCCGGTTATTCTGGTGGTAGCCCCGGTTATTCTGGTGGTAGCCCCGGTTGCCCAGCCTGCCTGGTGGTAGCCCTGGTTATTCTGGTGGTAGCCCTGGTTGCCCAGCCTGCCTGGTGGTAGCCCCGGTTATTTTGGTGGTAGCCCTGGTTGCCCAGCCTGCCTGGTGTTAGCCCCGGTTATTTTGGTGGTAGCCCTGGTTGCCCAGCCGGCCCTGGTGGTAGCCCCGGTTGCCCAACCTGCCTGGTGGTAGCCCTGGTTATTCTGGTGGTAGCCCCGGTTGCCCTGGTGGTAGCCCCGGTTATTTTGGTGGTAGCCCTGGTTGCCCAGCCGGCCCTGGTGGTAGCCCCGGTTGCCCAACCTGCCTGGTGGTAGCCCTGGTTATTCTGGTGGTAGCCCCGGTTGCCCTGGTGGTAGCCCCGGTTATTTTGGTGGTAGCCCTGGTTGCCCAGCCGGCCCTGGTGGTAGCCCCGGTTGCCCAACCTGCCTGGTGGTAGCCCCGGTTATTCTGGTGGTAGCCCCGGTTGCCCTGGTGGTAGCCCCGGTTTCCCTGGTAACGACCCGGTTGCTCACTTGTCCTGCAGTTGTCACTGGGCCGGCACTGCCAGTCTCTGCCCGCAGCCTGTGAAGGGTACAGGAAGGGCCTGGAGGGCGTGAGGTAAATAACTCCGCCCCACTACGGGCATGACGTAACTAACCCCGCCCCCACAACAGGGCGTGACGTTACTAACCCCGCCCCACTAAAGGGCGTGACGTTACTAACCCCGCCCCACTACAGAGTGACGTAACTAACCCCGCCCCCACCACCGGGCGTGACGTAACTAACCCCGCCCCACTACAGAGCGTGACGTAACTAACCCCACCCCACTACAGAGTGACGTGCTAACCCCGCCCCCACCACCGGGCGTGACGTAACTAACCCCGCCCCACTAAAGGAAAGGATGGCAGCAATTGACAGGAATACCCCGGGCACCATAATCACTGCAGCTCCCGGTAGTGGTGATGGTGCCTGTCCATTGTGAGAAATCAAATCATTGATACTCCCAGCGGGTCATTAATACTCCCAGCGGGGTACTCCCGGTGTCATTAATACTCCCAGCGGGGTACTCCCGGTGTCATTAATACTCCCAGCGGGTACTCCCGGTGTCATTAATACTCCCAGCGGGGTACTCCCGGTGTCATTAATACTCCCAGCGGGGTACTCCCGGTGTCATTAATACTCCCAGCGGGGTACTCCCGGTGTCATTAATACTCCCAGCGGGGTACTCCCGGTGTCATTAATACTCCCAGCGGGTACTCCCGGTGTCATTAATACTCCCAGCGGGTACTCCCGGTGTCATTAATACTCCCAGCGGGTACTCCCGGTGTCATTAATACTCCCAGCGGGTACTCCCGGTGTCATTAATACTCCCAGCGGGGTACTCCCGGTGTCATTAATACTCCCAGCGGGGTACTCCCGGTGTCATTCATACTCCCAGCGGGTACTCCCGGTGTCATTAATACTCCCAGCGGGGTACTCCCGGTGTCATTAATACTCCCAGCGGGTACTCCCGGTGTCATTCATACTCCCAGCGGGTACTCCCGGTGTCATTAATACTCCCAGCGGGGTACTCCCGGTGTCATTCATACTCCCAGCGGGTACTCCCGGTGTCATTCATACTCCCAGCGGGTACTCCCGGTGTCATTAATACTCCCAGCGGGCCATTAATACTCCCAGCGGGTACTCCCGGTGTCATTAATACTCCCAGCGGGTACTCCCGGTGTCATTCATACTCCCAGCGGGTACTCCCGGTGTCATTAATACTCCCAGCGGGCCATTAATACTCCCAGCGGGGTACTCCCGGTGTCATTAATACTCCCAGCGGGCCATTAATACTCCCAGCTGGTACTCCCGGTGTTATTAATAC
Source organism: Pelobates fuscus (assembly GCF_036172605.1). Taxonomy (NCBI): domain Eukaryota; kingdom Metazoa; phylum Chordata; class Amphibia; order Anura; family Pelobatidae; genus Pelobates; species Pelobates fuscus. The sequence goes on along the minus strand of NW_026961890.1, from coordinate 99,925 downwards.
TCCCAGCTGGTACTCCCGGTGTCATTAATACTCCCAGCTGGTACTCCCGGTGTCATTAATATTCCCAGCGGGTACTCCCGGTGTCATTAATACTCCCAGCGGGCCATTAATACTCCCAGCGGGGTACTCCCGGTGTCATTAATACTCCCAGCGGGTACTCCCGGTGTCATTCATACTCCCAGCGGGTACTCCCGGTGTCATTAATACTCCCAGCGGGTACTCCCGGTGTCATTAATACTCCCAGCGGGGTACTCCCGGTGTCATTAATACTCCCAGCGGGGTACTCCCGGTGTCATTCATACTCCCAGCGGGTACTCCCGGTGTCATTAATACTCCCAGCGGGGTACTCCCGGTGTCATTAATACTCCCAGCGGGTACTCCCGGTGTCATTCATACTCCCAGCGGGTACTCCCGGTGTCATTAATACTCCCAGCGGGGTACTCCCGGTGTCATTAATACTCCCAGCGGGGTACTCCCGGTGTCATTCATACTCCCAGCGGGTACTCCCGGTGTCATTAATACTCCCAGCGGGGTACTCCCGGTGTCATTAATACTCCCAGCGGGTACTCCCGGTGTCATTCATACTCCCAGCGGGTACTCCCGGTGTCATTAATACTCCCAGCGGGGTACTCCCGGTGTCATTCATACTCCCAGCGGGTACTCCCGGTGTCATTCATACTCCCAGCGGGTACTCCCGGTGTCATTAATACTCCCAGCGGGCCATTAATACTCCCAGCGGGTACTCCCGGTGTCATTAATACTCCCAGCGGGTACTCCCGGTGTCATTCATACTCCCAGCGGGTACTCCCGGTGTCATTAATACTCCCAGCGGGCCATTAATACTCCCAGCGGGGTACTCCCGGTGTCATTAATACTCCCAGCGGGCCATTAATACTCCCAGCTGGTACTCCCGGTGTTATTAATACTCCCAGCTGGTACTCCCGGTGTCATTAATACTCCCAGCTGGTACTCCCGGTGTCATTAATATTCCCAGCGGGTACTCCCGGTGTCATTAATACTCCCAGCGGGCCATTAATACTCCCAGCGGGGTACTCCCGGTGTCATTAATACTCCCAGCGGGTACTCCCGGTGTCATTCATACTCCCAGCGGGTACTCCCGGTGTCATTAATACTCCCAGCGGGCCATTAATACTCCCAGCGGGGTACTCCCGGTGTCATTAATACTCCCAGCGGGCCATTAATACTCCCAGCTGGTACTCCCGGTGTTATTAATACTCCCAGCTGGTACTCCCGGTGTCATTAATACTCCCAGCTGGTACTCCCGGTGTCATTAATACTCCCAGCGGGTACTCCCGGTGTCATTAATACTCCCAGCGGGCCATTAATACTCCCAGCGGGGTACTCCCGGTGTCATTAATACTCCCAGCGGGTACTCCCGGTGTCATTAATACTCCCAGCGGGTACTCCCGGTGTCATTCATACTCCCAGCGGGTACTCCCGGTGTCATTAATACTCCCAGCGGGTACTCCCGGTGTCATTAATACTCCCAGCGGGTACTCCCGGTGTCATTCATACTCCCAGCGGGTACTCCCGGTGTCATTAATACTCCCAGCGGGCCATTAATACTCCCAGCGGGGTACTCCCGGTGTCATTAATACTCCCAGTGGGTACTCCCGGTGTCATTCATACTCCCAGCGGGTACTCCCGGTGTCATTAATACTCCCAGCGGGCCATTAATACTCCCAGTGGGGTACTCCCGGTGTCATTAATACTCCCAGCGGGCCATTAATACTCCCAGCTGGTACTCCCGGTGTTATTAATACTCCCAGCTGGTACTCCCGGTGTCATTAATACTCCCAGCTGGTACTCCCGGTGTCATTAATATTCCCAGCGGGTACTCCCGGTGTCATTAATACTCCCAGCGGGCCATTAATACTCCCAGCGGGGTACTCCCGGTGTCATTAATACTCCCAGCGGGTACTCCCGGTGTCATTCATACTCCCAGCGGGTACTCCCGGTGTCATTAATACTCCCAGCGGGCCATTAATACTCCCAGCGGGGTACTCCCGGTGTCATTAATACTCCCAGCGGGCCATTAATACTCCCAGCTGGTACTCCCGGTGTTATTAATACTCCCAGCTGGTACTCCCGGTGTCATTAATACTCCCAGCTTGTACTCCCGGTGTCATTAATACTCCCAGCGGGTACTCCCGGTGTCATTAATACTCCCAGCGGGCCATTAATACTCCCGGCGGGGTACTCCCGGTGTCATTAATACTCCCAGCGGGTACTCCCGGTGTCATTAATACTCCCAGCGGGTACTCCCGGTGTCATTAATACTCCCAGCGGGTACTCCCGGTGTTATTAATACTCCCAGCTGGTACTCCCGGTGTTATTAATACTCCCAGCTGGTACTCCCGGTGTTATTAATACTCCCAGCTGGTACTCCCGGTGTCATTAATACTCCCAGCTGGTACTCCCGGTGTCATTAATACTCCCAGCTGGTACTCCCGGTGTCATTAATACTCCCAGCTGGTACTCCCGGTGTCATTAATACTCCCAGCGGGTACTCCTGGTGTCATTAATACTCCCAGCGGGTACTCCCGGTGTCATTAATACTCCCAGCGGGGTACTCCCGGTGTCATTAATACTCCCAGCGGGTACTTCCGGTGTCATTAATACTCCCAGCGGGTACTCCCGGTGTCATTAATACTCCCAGCGGGGTACTCCCGGTGTCATTAATACTCCCGGTGTCATTAATACTCCCAGCGGGGTACTCCCGGTGTCACTAATACTCCCAGCTGGTACTCCCGGTGTCATTAATACTCCCAGCGGGTACTCCTGGAGTCATTAATACTCCCAGCGGGGTACTCCCGGTGTCATTAATACTCCCAGCGGGTACTCCTGGTGTCATTAATACTCCCAGTGTCATTAATACTCCCAGCGGGTACTCCTGGTGTCATTAATACTCCCAGCGGGTACTCCTGGTGTCATTAATACTCCCGGTGTCATTAATACTCCCAGCGGGTCCTCCCAGTGTCATTAATACTCCCAGCGGGTACTCCCGGTGGCATTAATACTCCCAGCGGGTACTCCCTGTGGCATTAATACTCCCAGCGGGGTACTCCAGGTGTCATTAATACTCCCAGCGGGTACTCCCCTGGTGTCATTAATACTCCCAGCGGGTACTCCTGGTGTCATTAATACTACCAGCGGGTACTCCCGGTGTCATTAATACTCCCAGCGGGTACTCCCCTGGTGTCATTAATACTCCCAGCGGGTACTCCTGGTGTCATTAATACTACCAGCGGGTACTCCCGGTGTCATTAATACTCCCAGCGGGTACTCCCGGTGTGATTAATACTCCAAGCGGGGTACTCCCAGTGTCATTAATACTCCCAGCGGGTACTCCTGGTGTCATTAATACTCCCGGTGTCATTAATACTCCCAGCGGGTCCTCCCAGTGTCATTAATACTCCCAGCGGGTACTCCCGGTGGCATTAATACTCCCAGCGGGTACTCCCTGTGGCATTAATACTCCCAGCGGGGTACTCCCGGTGTCATGAATACTCCCAGCTGGTACTCCCGGTGTCATTAATGCTCCCAGCTGGTACTCCCGGTGTCATTAATACTCCCAGCGGGGTACTCCCGGTGTCATTAATACTCCCAGCGGGTACTCCCGGTGTCATTAATACTCCCAGTGGGTACTCCCGGTGTCATTAATACTCCCAGCGGGGTACTCCCGGTGTCATTAATACTCCCAGTGTCATTAATACTCCCAGCGGGTACTCCCGGTGTCACTAATACTCCCAGCTGGTACTCCCGGTGTCATTAATACTCCCAGCGGGTACTCCTGGAGTCATTAATACTCCCAGCGGGTACTCCCGGTGTCATTAATACTCCCAGCGGGTACTCCCGGTGTCATTAATACTCCCAGCGGGTACTCCTGGTGTCATTAATACTCCCAGCGGGTACTCCTGGTGTCATTAATACTCCCGGTGTCATTAATACTCCCAGCGGGTCCTCCCAGTGTCATTAATACTCCCAGCGGCATTAATACTCCCAGCGGGTACTCCCGGTGTCATTAATACTCCCAGGGCGGAACTCCCGGTGTCATTAATACTCCCAGCGGGTCATTAATACTCCCAGTGGGTCATTAATACTCCCAGCGGGTACTCCCGGTGTCATTAATACTCCCAGCGGGGTACTCCCGGTGTCATTAATACTCCAAACGGGTCATTAATACTCCCAGCGGGTCATTAATACTCCCAGCGGGTACTCCCGGTGTCATTAATACTCCCAGCGGGTCATTAATACTCCCAGCGGGTCATTAATACTCCCAGCGGGTACTCCCGGTGTCATTAATACTCCCAGCGGGTACTCCCGGTGCCATTAATACTCCCAGCGGGTACTCCTGGTGTCAATAATACTCCCAGCGGGTACTCCCGGTGTCATTAATACTCCCAGCGGGTACTCCCGGTGTCATTAATACTCCCAGCGGGTACTCCCGGTGTCATTAATATTCCCAGCGGGGTACTCCCGGTGTCATTAATACTCCCAGCGGGTACTTCCGGTGTCATTAATACTCCCAGCGGGGTACTCCCGGTGTCATTAATACTCCCAGCGGGTACTCCCCTGGTGTCATTAATACTCCCAGCGGGTACTCCTGGTGTCATTAATACTACCAGCGGGTACTCCCGGTGTCATTAATACTCCCAGCGGGTACTCCCGGTGTGATTAATACTCCAAGCGGGGTACTCCCAGTGTCATTAATACTCCCAGCGGGTACTCCCGGTGTGATTAATACTCCCAGCGGGGTACTCCCAGTGTCATTAATACTCCCAGCGGGTACTCCCGGTGTGATTAATACTCCCAGCGGGGTACTCCCAGTGTTATTAATACTCCCAGCAGGTACTCCCGGTGGCATTAATACTCCCAGCGGGTACTCCCGGTGTCATTAATACTCCCAGCGGGGTACTCCCGGTGTCACTAATACTCCCAGCTGGTACTCCCGGTGTCATTAATACTCCCAGCGGGTCATTAATACTCCCAGCGGGTACTCCCGGTGTCATTAATACTCCCAGTGGGTACTCCTGGTGTCATTAATACTCCCAGCGGGTACTCCCGGTGTCATTAATACTCCCAGCGGGTACTCCCGGTGTCATTAATATTCCCAGCGGGGTACTCCCGGTGTCATTAATACTCCCAGCGGGTACTCCCGGTGTCATTAATACTCCCAGCGGGTACTCCCGGTGTCATTAATACTCCCAGCGGGGTACTCCCGGTGTCATTAATACTCCCATAGGGTACTCCTGGTGTCATTAATACTCCCGGTGTCATTAATACTCCCAGCGGGTCCTCCCAGTGTCATTAATACTCCCAGCGGGTACTCCCGGTGGCATTAATACTCCCAGCGGGTACTCCCGGTGGCATTAATACTCCCAGCGGGTACTCCCGGTGTCATTAATACTCCCAGTGTCATTAATACTCCCAGCGGGTACTCCCGGTGTCATTAATACTCCCAGCGGGTACTCCCGGTGTCATTAATACTCCCAGCGGGGTACTCCTGGTGTCATTAATACTCCCAGCGGGGTACTCCTGGTGTCATTAATACTCCCGGTGTCATTAATACTCCCAGCGGGTCCTCCCAGTGTCATTAATACTCCCAGCGGGTACTCCCGGTGGCATTAATACTCCCAGCGGGTACTCCCGGTGGCATTAATACTCCCAGCGGGTACTCCCGGTGGCATTAATACTCCCAGTGTCATTAATACTCCCAGCGGGTACTCCCGGTGTCATTAATACTCCCAGTGGACTATTATGGTTTAATGTTTGTAGTAACCCTTTAATATTCAACCATTATTTATGGATTACGCTTTATACTGACCACTTCACATCAGGAGCAAAAAATACATGTTAAACACTCAGTACACACTTCTCTCTCTTTTAATGCAAAATTCTTATTAAAAAAAAAAAGTACATTACGAGGCACAATAATGTTACTATTCTTATCAATTCAGGAAAGCAGGATATTATTTACCAAGATCTAATACTAATAAATGAGAACATACACCATTTTAATATCCCCAAAACGTTGTTTTCTCTACTTTTTATTGTAATGAATCCCTAAGAGGAAAACACACATTATCTAAATATACAAATCACCAGAGCAGAGGCCGTGCTACTAGTGGATATGTTTCTGGGCCTCAAATTATAGGTTGAGGGGCTATTCACTAAGCTGATAAGTAAAACACAAAATTAGCGCCCCCCTCCCCCCCAAAACAAATAAAAAGTCAATGTACCTCTATTTAACTATTATTTGGTCCTAAATATTGTTTGTCATCTCACCACAACACTGCTTAGTGAACTCGCCTTTTGGCACCTTTTAAATGCATAATGAGCGTGTAGCACAGTGCAAAGTGTATGGCACCAATGTGGCCTTCAGACGTCAATCACCAGAGGCACTGCATAGTGATCCCTGTGCATCAGTACAAAAGTCACCCCATGGGAATAGCAGCTAGTATAAGATCACTACGTAAGATTTTACAAGGCACTTTATTGTTCTGAAATTTATCGGGATGAGGTGCGGAGACGACAGTTGGTGCACCTACACTCCAGTGTAATGCCCAGCCTTCCAGAAACCAAATCTTTACTCAAAATTCTTTAGAATGTGGGGATTATTGACAAAATGTAAATGGACACTCCAAGCAATGGAACGGTTATATTAGTAACAGTACGAGGAGACATGCCTCTGATTTTAGTCAAACCATGCAGGAACAGTTACACAAAAAAAGAGGGATATCGCTGGCACACCCTAATCAGCACACTGATAATAGAGAATTTAAATTTCAGTGTGAATTTCCTTTCCCACGGATGGCAGTGTTTGGCTGAGAGTGCTGGCGTGGCGTAATAGTTTTACAAAAATCTGAGTAATAGATCAAGATCTGCTGTTTAGAGTGCCTCATTAGGCTAAAATGATCTTAAACAATAAACGTGTGTTAGCTCAACACAACTCAAAATTCATTAATAAATAAATCCCAAATTTACAGGTTTATAATTATGCAATCAAAATATATTCTATTTAACTCATTGTAGAACTATTCATTTTATAACGATCTCTTTAACCCCTTAAGGACACATGACATGTGTGACATGTCATGATTCCCTTTTATTCCAGAAGTTTGGTCCTTAAGGGGTTAACCTTTATTCACTAAACTGTGAATGGTAGCAAACTGAAAGAGATTCTATAGTGTTAGGAATACAGGTTTGTATCCCCCACAGCATAAAATGGGGTTTTAAAAAAAAAAAAATGTAGTCACTTACCATTGGGTCGGCACTCCGCCTCCTCGAACATCATCTATGTGTATGCGCGGGGAGGGCATGAGGCCCCTCCCATAGCAAAGCAGTGCTTTCCTGTGGGGCTTTTACTGATCCTGGATGTTCTCAGGCAGAGCGTGAGGACGTCCAGCTTCAGTTTAGTGACCAAAAGTCGGTTAGCCAGCAGGCAGTGCCTCTAGCGGCTGTCAAGACAGCAATCTTAGCAATGTCATTTTTGCATTTTTTTTTTTTTTACATTGCAGCAAGTTGACTAAGTAGGACTGGGACACTGCATCCAGACCACTTCAATGAAATGACTTTAGTACCCCTTGAAATAAAATACAAAATGTATTGCAAAATGTTGGCCAAAATAAACTAATTTCGTAGTCAATGCTCAGTTAGTTTAGCCTACATTTTGTAATTCAGTTTTTAATTCCCTATGATTAATGAAATAAACTACGGTAGGTTACGAGGTAACTAAGACAATGAGCTTTATTCACTTGGCTGAGAACTGGGAAGAGTTGACAGGGCATTTAAAATTTTAGGGACAAAATATTCAAAATGAACAGTAGCTCAAAGAATTTCTATCTCAACGATTTTGTTCTAATATTTGAAATTCCCTTGTCAATTCCTGTTTTTGTTTTTTAAATAGTAAGTTAATTTGAACTGAATTAGAACTTTAAATACACCTATGATAAATAGCATTTCCTGTTAGAATGATCATTTGACACATGGAATAAAAGATGGACACATATTGAAATGATGAATCTTCGTTAAGGCACATCTTTGGGTTAAAGAGCAGTTTCATATTATGTTTTTGTTCTAAACGCGGATGTCATAACCTCATTTAACACGGCCCTTTCTTTCACAGTGCGAGTACCAACGTGGCAGAACGAATCGCAAGTCAATTTATTTTCTGTGTATGCAACAAATGTCCAGTTTCTCAGCATTACTTGACTGTCTTTCTAACAAAGGCTGCGTTCCCTGTCTGTAGACAATCTTCTTCTGTAGTGACTTTTAGTGGGATCCATTCCTTTAACATTTATTCATGTAACACTGTAATCTTTCAAATGTTTTTTGGGGAGTGAGACATTTATGGGTCCACAAAGGAAACAGAGATGTATCGAGTTCCCTTTGTCACTGGGAGGCCTTCGTGGTAATGAGTTAATCGTCCTGGGTGCATTAATGCCCAGCCTTTTCTTGGGGCTGTGATGGAGCAATTATATCGCAGGAAATTGCAGCCTCCTCCCTGTAAAAATCACACGTGTTAGGAGACAGGTAGGCAATACACATTTTTCAAATAGTGAGCACGGGGCACAATCACATTTATAGTATACCTTAGGAACAAAGCAAACCATGTAACTTCATCCCAGAGTCATATATAGAAAGAAAGGATACACAAGGGGGGAAATAAAAAGAGAAGGGTTTTCTGAAGGTGGGAGAACAAAAAACACTTTTCTAAAAACATGTCTATCTAAGAATATGATACATGATCAGAATCAGAGCCCCCTCAATTCACAGGCAGAGGAGAAAATGACTGTCTCCAGACAGTGTCTGTGGCGAAACCAACTTCGCCACTGTGGGCTGGAGAAGCCTGGCTGCTAGCCTCCTGCCCGCTGACTATGGCCCCTGGACATATTGCACTTTAAAGACTATATTTGGGCATGTAATAATTTATATTGCTGCTACTGGCCCTTTAAAATCAGCGATGGACATATTGGGACTTTTGGGACTAATGTCCCTTTAAGACTTTGTAACATATCACAGTAATACTGTCTTAAATATTATGTAGGTATTTATGTGTTCAGTTAAACTGGGGATATGTAGAAATGTGTGTTTTATGTGTTAAATTTATCAGTATGTAATTTTATGTCTTTTACTGTCTTTTTGCAACCATGTGGTTAATGGAGTCTGACTCTAGTCCTAGATAATTGGATTACTTCTCCAATTATCTCCAGGGCAGAAGGGAGGAAGCCGGGATGCATTGTGGGAGATGTTTTACTTCTGTTTGGGCCAGATTGTGCCATGCTGCAAGCCAAGGCCCAAAAGATACTTTTAGTAACTTCTAAACCCCTGGTCGGATCCATGCCATTTTTTAATATGTTGTTCCCCTGAATGGATTGATTGTGGATATGTATTTTTATGTGAATGTGATGTATGGTTTTAAAGTTATGAAAGTTGTGTAAAAGTATATTTTACACTGTATGCATAATGGGATTATGTGTCACACTAAGGAGAGGGGATGTGTGGGAGGTAACATCTATGTCATTGGTTCTTTTATGCCTCCCCCTGGGTGTGGCCTGTATGTGTGAGTTGGAAATAAAAGCCAGGCTGGATGAGCCAGTCCAGAGTTCCTGCTTAACCCTCAAAATGAAGTGTCGTCTCGTTCTTGGGGGGGATTGGATTGTAAGCTGACTGCCAAGAGTGTAAGCCGATTGTATGCTTTTCTTGTTCAGCTGTTCCAGTTCGGAGTGTTATTTCGTATCCAGCTCGTGAGTTCTGATGTTCTGCAGTAGCTGTGCCTGTCTATGGAAAAGGGGATTATCGCCTAAACGCATTTTTCCCCTTTTATGCTGAAACGGTCCGTTACAATTGGTGGCAAGCGGCGGGATCGTTCCTACAACCAGAGGGACAGCTACAGACAACACCATTCCTGGATTACAAAGTGAGGGCAACGCCAGTACCCGTACAGCGCCCCTATCTACAAGGAACCAACTGCAGCAGAGCAAGCATGGCACCCAGCTACACTCAAGAGGCGTATGACAGAGAGGTCACCAAGATACTGGCTTTATGCGGACCCAACATCTCAGAGGATATAGTACAGCGTGTGAAGCAAGCAGTGCGAGAGTACTTGCCGTGGGAATCAGAGCGGGCCAGGGGGTTTGCAGTCCTCCCTCCCCAGCGGCAATGTGTGGCCCAGGGAGCTGATGGTGTCGTCCATCCTCCCCAGCAGCCGTGTGTGTCCAAGGGAGCCGAAGGTGCAGTCCTTCCTCCCCAGCGGCAGGCTGAGTTACAGGGGGCAGAGGTTGTTGTTCCTGCCCCCCAGCAGCAAAGTGAGATGCCAAGAAGGCAGTGTGAAGTGAAGGGAGAGGAGAGCAGCGTCCTCCCTCCCCAGCGGCAATGTGTGCCCCAGGGAGCTGATGGTGTCGTCCATCCTCCCCAGCAGCCGTGTGTGTCCAAAGGAGCCGAAGGTGCAGTCCTTCCTCCCCAGCGGCAGGCTGAGTTACAGGGGGCAGAGGTTGTTGTTCCTGCCCCCCAGCAGCAAAGTGATATGCCAAGAAGGCAGTGTGAAGGGAAGGGAGAGGAGAGCAGCGTCCTCCCTCCCCAGCGGCAATGTGTGCCCCAGGGAGCTGATGGTGTCGTCCATCCTCCCCAGCAGCCGTGTGTGTCCAAGGGAGCCGAAGGTGCAGTCCTTCCTCCCCAGCGGCAGGCTGAGTTACAGGGGGCAGAGGTTGTTGTTCCTGCCCCCCAGCAGCAAAGTGAGATGCCAAGACGGCAGTGTGAAGCGAAGGGAGAGGAGAGCAGCATCCTCCCTCCCCAGCGGCAGTGTGTGTCCCAGGGAGCAGAAGGTGTCGCCCTTCCTCCCCAGCGGCAGTGTGTATCCCAGGGAGCTGATGGTGTCGTCCATCCTCCCCAGCGGCAGTGTGTCCTGCAGGGAGCAGAGACAGTCAGTCTCGCACCCCAGCAGCCGGACAAGAGAATGAAAGGGGAGACAGCTGGTCCCCCTTTCCACCAGCAGAGAGAGTGGCAGGGAGAGGAGCCTGCTAACCCCCCTCCCCAGCGGCAGTTTACCGTCCAGAGAGAGGAGCTTGTTACACCCTCTCTCCAGCGGCAGCCTAACCCACCAAGGGGAGATGTTAAGCCCCACATCTGTGCAGATGGGACCGTAGTCTCTGCACTTACAGCCCCAGGGGTAGGGACGGTCGGTCCTGTCCCCCAGCCACAGAGCGATATATCTAAAGGGGAGACAGTCGGTCTCCAGCAGCCAGGCTCCCACCAGACTACTCCCGTGGTAGTGCTGGCAACAGGACAGAGTACCGCTGGTCTCTGCCCCCTCAGCAACCCACCAAGGCAGCCTATCCGTCTCTCACCCAGCCGTGGGGAGGCACCTGAACTTGGACAAAATTCTCCCTCACCCAGGTGTGGTAACTGTTTATTATGGGTGGGCTGCTCTACTACTTCTGTTCTGTGGGTGGGTTGCTGGACTAACCAGGGCACTGACCGGCAGGAGGTCAGATACCCTGTTAGTCTAATTGGTAAAGGGGAGAATTGTGGCGAAACCAACTTCGCCACTGTGGGCTGGAGAAGCCTGGCTGCTAGCCTCCTGCCCGCTGACTATGGCCCCTGGACATATTGCACTTTAAAGACTATATTTGGGCATGTAATAATTTATATTGCTGCTACTGGCCCTTTAAAATCAGCGATGGACATATTGGGACTTTTGGGACTAATGTCCCTTTAAGACTTTGTAACATATCACAGTAATACTGTCTTAAATATTATGTAGGTATTTATGTGTTCAGTTAAACTGGGGATATGTAGAAATGTGTGTTTTATGTGTTAAATTTATCAGTATGTAATTTTATGTCTTTTACTGTCTTTTTGCAACCATGTGGTTAATGGAGTCTGACTCTAGTCCTAGATAATTGGATTACTTCTCCAATTATCTCCAGGGCAGAAGGGAGGAAGCCGGGATGCATTGTGGGAGATGTTTTACTTCTGTTTGGGCCAGATTGTGCCATGCTGCAAGCCAAGGCCCAAAAGATACTTTTAGTAACTTCTAAACCCCTGGTCGGATCCATGCCATTTTTTAATATGTTGTTCCCCTGAATGGATTGATTGTGGATATGTATTTTTATGTGAATGTGATGTATGGTTTTAAAGTTATGAAAGTTGTGTAAAAGTATATTTTACACTGTATGCATAATGGGATTATGTGTCACACTAAGGAGAGGGGATGTGTGGGAGGTAACATCTATGTCATTGGTTCTTTTATGCCTCCCCCTGGGTGTGGCCTGTATGTGTGAGTTGGAAATAAAAGCCAGGCTGGATGAGCCAGTCCAGAGTTCCTGCTTAACCCTCAAAATGAAGTGTCGTCTCGTTCTTGGGGGGGATTGGATTGTAAGCTGACTGCCAAGAGTGTAAGCCGATTGTATGCTTTTCTTGTTCAGCTGTTCCAGTTCGGAGTGTTATTTCGTATCCAGCTCGTGAGTTCTGATGTTCTGCAGTAGCTGTGCCTGTCTATGGAAAAGGGGATTATCGCCTAAACGCATTTTTCCCCTTTTATGCTGAAACGGTCCGTTACAGTGTCCACACTTAACAGAAAGAAGATTCACAAAGAATTGCCATCATTTCCTCTGCAGTGAGGACCAACCAGATTCCCACGTCATTTTGCATACAGGAAACCTACATCCACCAACACTATGCTGAGATGGGAAAGTCATCACCCGACTACATTAAAGAGAGGTATTCCTGTAGGGCAGTATCTCCGGCTCAGGAGGAACTGTTCAAACCTGGAGGAGTTCATTACTCAGGCTAAAGTCCTTAGACTTAGGTTTAAGGAAAGGGGTTATCCTAATCGCTGTCTGAAGCAGGCATACCAGAGGGCCCTACACAGCGATAGATTGGACCTTCTCCAAGACAAAGTGACTCTCAATGAGCAAGCGCCGATCCGCTGTATTGCAAATTTCGACTCAGGCTGGGATCAGGCGAAAAAGATACTAGGGAGGTTTTGGCCACTCATATCACAAGATCCCCACTTCAAAGGAGCAGTCACCCCCTATGTATCCCTTACAGCAAGGCGAGGGAAAAATCTTAAGGAGACACTGGTACCAAGCCATTTATCCTCTGGAAAAGCCGGGGGTAACTGGCTATCTTTACAGGGCACGTACAAATGTGGCAAGTGCGTGGCATGCAGCTACATTTGTAGAGACTCCAAACATCTCAAGGACTCGTGTGATCAAGTAGCCTGCAGTGTTAAGCAATTTTTTAATTGCTGCACCAAAGGTATAGTATATCTCCTGATATGCACGTGCGGTCTCAGATATGTGGGCAAAACAATCCGCCCCTTCAAGAGACGCATTATGGAGCATATACACTCCGTGAGAAGTCTGAGGGATACTCCTGTGGCAAGACACATAAGAAGCCAACACTCTGGTGATTCCAAGGGAGTGATGTTCGCAGGTAGTGAAAAGGTGACTGTAGGCCGTAGAGGAGGGGACTTGGATCAGATGTTGCTCAAAAGAGAGTGCTTCTGGATCTACAGATTCAAAACTTTGGCCCCCAATGGATTAAACGAGGGATTCACATTTACTCCCTTTATTGAAAAATAAACCACACCAAGATCATCATTTCATGATTAAACCATATATGTACATATATTTCCAATTTTTTCTTTATTATGACTGTATATACTTTAGTTATCGTTATTATTATTTCCATTTGGTATGCTCATCCTTTTCTGTAGCATCAGGGGTCCATCTTAATCCTTTGCGCATACAGGCAAGCACCCCCCTACATGCGTGAATTCACTCTATATTTGCAATTATAGAGAGAGGGACATCCACGAACCTAGTAGACAGTCATTAGTAATTCCACCCGGCTGTCTACCCCAGTGGATGCGCCGTGTGGTTACCACTGCCCTGGTCCCAACGCTAATATAATATTCATTAACGGCTCGCGCTAGCCAGTAAGTGACTGGGCCAAACGGTAGTGGTATGTCCACCTTTCCCTCCCTTCACGCTGCAATACTGTGACTTATAGCAGTCACAGTAGCCACTTTACCTATTGCCGTGCTGAACCTTGGGTTTATCCTAACATAGGAGTTACTACTATTGGTCCTACGATTTCCCCCATCACGATCCCATTTTCTCCACGATATGGGGTGGGCACTTGAGGGGTTAATCAGGCCTCATTAGCATAACCCAATCACATCACAGCACGTCATGAGGGGGAGAGGCTTGTCTGAGTCCGGCCATTTTGGCGCGGACACTATAGTACACGCCCACAGGTTAGGGGCTATTTAAGGAGCCCCCCGAGCTCGATACCATTTTGGTTAAGCCTCCGAAGAAGGCGCAGATAGAGGCGCCGAAACACGTGTCAGGCAGGCAGGGAGGTTATCCGGTGCCATTGCTCTCGGCAAAGACTCAGTTAGCAATTAAGGGTGTTTTACACGAGTGATACTGGAAAGCTGGATTATGAGATAGTCACCTCAGAGGCAGCAAGAGGGAAAGGACGTATGGGGTTGGGGTGGGGAACTCTGTTCAGCACAGTTGATTCTCTCTCTCCCACAGTTCTGTTCCCTAGGCCACTGGAGGTTAGGCTCTGATTACCAGATCACTGTCACAGCAACATTGTATATATCCTGGACAGTGAGTTATCACATTATTTAAACACCTTATTCTGTTATTCCCTATTGCTTTGCTTGAGGCAAAGTTTTAGTTAGCAATGAAGGTTTGACTTCACGAGATATACTAGCAGTCTGGATTGTGAGACAGTCACCCCAGAGGCAGCAAGGTTGAAGGGACGCAGGGGGCGGGGGTGGGGAATTCTGTTCAGCACAGCTTGATTCTCTCTCTCCCACAGTTCCGTTCCCCTGGCCACTGGAGGTTAGGCTCTAACAACCAGATCACTGTCTCAGTTACACTGTATTTTTTCTGGACAGTGTGTTATTACTTAACATACCTCGTTTTGTTATTCCCATTGCTACAGCCCTCTCCTGAGTACGCAGGTTTTTTACTACTCCATCTACCCTCATTGACCCCGGTTTGGTGGGTTCGATTTTTGGGTACTGACTGGAGGGTGCTACACAATATCACTGAATCTGAGTTACTAGTGCACTTGAGAATTATTTTTTCCCATTAGGGGGATCATTGAAGTGTCCTCCAGGGAACTCAATTTGGGTACACTTCACCCCATCTAACGTGTGTGTGTTTTTTCTCTAGTATAACCTCCCATATATTTGTTTTATTTTTTCCTTTTTGTTTATCGCTTATTTGCGATCTTATCATAGGTTACTATACCTTTTTATACAGCATTCATTAAAGGTTACGCTTTATCCTCTGTACATATGCATAGATCCCCACAAGGGGGCGCCCAATTTTTTCTGACCCACCAGGTCTGCTTCTCTAATTTTTCATACAATTGTGTAAGGGTTACCCCCTATTCTGGCCGCCCCCGGACACACATGAGGTCTTTTCCCCTTGCTGGGAATCGAACTCATTTCTTTCTTACCACCTCATTTTGAGCCTAAGTAGGTGTGTTTTGCTGTGCTGGGTCTACACAATGTCACTGCCTAGATGTGCCACTTTAATTTGTTCTGATACCGCCTGCCCTACCTACACTGGGCTAATCTCCATTTAATTAACAAAGGTGGGTCTGCTTGGGAACAGTATGGGAATCAGATGGACATTTACCAATGACAAAAAAACCTAGCATTTTATGGAGCAGCCTGTAAGTAGTGAATACCTACCTCTATATAAGGAGAGCTATACATTCTTATGAAGGGGAACGTGTAAACCTAACGTTTTCCTTTTAGCACCATCTGTAACTTAACATTTAGCTGAGGAAGTGTGCCCATGGTGATTGCGGCACTGACAGTTCGATAGAAGGAAGCCTGATTAATGGAGACAGCTTAGAAGGTGATACAGATCTAATATAGACTTGGTGCTCACAGAGTTCTGAAAGTGGAACATTTTACTTGTATCCATAGTGATGGCTCCACTTTTAAAATTAATTCACGTTCAAACAGATAACTATTTCCCTAATCATCACGCCCAGCTACTAACCTCGTAATCCGTGCCAGCGCTGTTTAGAGCGATGTTTATAGTGAAGGTGGAGGCATCGTGGTGCGGCATGAGTGAGGGCTGTTCATCTGGTTTGTATCGCACCACAAAGGCCAAATCAAACTGCGCCTGTATAGACAGATATATATTACAGGATACAGTATACAGAGAGTCATATAATACAGTATACAGAGTCATATAATACAGTATACAGAGTCATATAATACAGTATACCGAGAGTCATATAATACAGTATACAGAGAGTTATAGGTTACAGTATACAGAGAGTTATAGGATACAGTATACAGAGAGTCATATAATACAGTATACAGAGAGTTATAGGATACAGTATACAGAGAGTCATATTATACAGTATACAGAGTCATATAATACAGTATACAGTCATATTATACAGTATACAGAGAGTCATAGGATACAGTATACAGAGAGTCATAGGATACAGTATACAGAGAGTTATAGTATACAGTATACAGAGAGTTATAGCATACAGTATACAGAGAGTTATAGGATACAGTATAGAGTTATAGCATACAGTATACCGAGAGTTATAGCATACAGTATAAAGAGAGTTATAGGATACAGTATACAGAGAGTTATAGGATACAGTATACAGAGAGTTATAGCATACAGTATAAAGAGAGTTATAGGATACAGTATACCGAGAGTTATAGCATACAGTATAAAGAGAGTTATAGGATACAGTATACAGAGAGTTATAGGATACAGTATACCGAGAGTTATAGGATACAGTATACAGAGAGTTATAGCATACAGTATAAAGAGAGTTATAGCATACAGTATACCGAGAGTTATAGCATACAGTATAAAGAGAGTTATAGGATACAGTATACAGAGTCATATAATACAGTATACAGAGAGTTATAGGTTACAGTATACAGAGAGTTATAGGATACAGTATACAGAGAGTCATATAATACAGTATACAGAGAGTTATAGGATACAGTATACAGAGAGTTATATAATACAGTATACAGAGTCATATAATACAGTATACAGTCATATTATACAGTATACAGAGAGTCATAGGATACAGTATACAGAGAGTCATAGGATACAGTATACAGAGAGTTATAGTATACAGTATACAGAGAGTTATAGTATACAGTATACAGAGAGTTATAGCATACAGTATACAGAGAGTTATAGGATACAGTATAGAGTTATAGCATACAGTATACCGAGAGTTATAGCATACAGTATAAAGAGAGTTATAGGATACAGTATACAGAGAGTTATAGGATACAGTATACCGAGAGTTATAGCATACAGTATACAGAGAGTTATAGCATACAGTATACAGAGAGTTATAGCATACAGTATAAAGAGAGTTATAGGATACAGTATACAGAGAGTTATAGGATACAGTATACAGAGAGTTATAGGATACAGTATACGGAGAGTTATAGCATACAGTATAAAGAGAGTTATAGCATACAGAGAGTTATAGCATACCGAGAGTTATAGGATACGGTATACAGAGAGTTATAGGATACGGTATACGGAGAGTTATAGCATACAGTATACAGAGAGTTATAGGATACAGTATACAGAGAGTTATATAATACAGTATACAGAGAGTTATAGGATACGGTATACAGAGAGTTATAGCATACAGTATACAGAGAGTTATAGCATACAGTATACAGAGAGTTATAGGATACAGTATACAGAGAGTTATAGCATACAGTATACCGAGAGTTATAGGATACAGTATACAGAGAGTTATAGCATACAGTATACAGAGAGTTATAGCATACAGTATACAGAGAGTTATAGCATACAGTATACAGAGAGTTATAGGATACAGTATACAGAGAGTTATAGCATACAGTATACAGAGAGTTATAGCATACAGTATACAGAGAGTTATAGGATACAGTATACAGAGAGTTATAGCATACAGTATACCGAGAGTTATAGGATACAGTATACAGAGAGTTATAGCATACAGTATACAGAGAGTTATAGCATACAGTATACAGAGAGTTATAGGATACGGTATACAGAGAGTTATAGCATACAGTATACCGAGAGTTATAGGATACAGTATACAGAGAGTTATAGCATACAGTATACAGAGAGTTATAGCATACAGTATACAGAGAGTTATAGCATACAGTATACAGAGAGTTATAGCATACAGCATACAGAGAGTTATAGGATACAGTATACAGAGAGTTATAGCATACAGTATAAAGAGAGTTATAGGATACAGTATACAGAGAGTTATAGGATACAGTATACCGAGAGTTATAGCATACAGTATACAGAGAGTTATAGCATACAGTATACAGAGAGTTATAGCATACAGTATAAAGAGAGTTATAGGATACAGTATACAGAGAGTTATAGGATACAGTATACAGAGAGTTATAGGATACAGTATACGGAGAGTTATAGCATACAGTATAAAGAGAGTTATAGCATACAGAGAGTTATAGCATACCGAGAGTTATAGGATACGGTATACAGAGAGTTATAGGATACGGTATACAGAGAGTTATAGCATACAGTATACAGAGAGTTATAGGATACAGTATACAGAGAGTTATATAATACAGTATACAGAGAGTTATAGGATACGGTATACAGAGAGTTATAGCATACAGTATACAGAGAGTTATAGCATACAGTATACAGAGAGTTATAGGATACAGTATACAGAGAGTTATAGCATACAGTATACCGAGAGTTATAGCATACAGTATACAGAGAGTTATAGCATACAGTATACAGAGAGTTATAGCATACAGTATACAGAGAGTTATAGCATACAGTATACAGAGAGTTATAGGATACAGTATACAGAGAGTTATAGCATACAGTATACAGAGAGTTATAGCATACAGTATACAGAGAGTTATAGGATACAGTATACAGAGAGTTATAGCATACAGTATACCGAGAGTTATAGGATACAGTATACAGAGAGTTATAGCATACAGTATACAGAGAGTTATAGCATACAGTATACAGAGAGTTATAGGATACGGTATACAGAGAGTTATAGCATACAGTATACCGAGAGTTATAGGATACAGTATACAGAGAGTTATAGCATACAGTATACAGAGAGTTATAGCATACAGTATACAGAGAGTTATAGCATACAGTATACAGAGAGTTATAGCATACAGCATACAGAGAGTTATAGGATACAGTATACAGAGAGTTATAGCATACAGTATACAGAGAGTTATAGCATACAGTATACAGAGAGTTATAGCATACAGTATACAGAGAGTTATAGCATACAGTATACAGAGAGTTATAGGATACAGTATACAGAGAGTTATAGCATACAGTACACAGAGAGTTATAGCATACAGTATACAGAGAGTTATAGCATACAGTATACAGAGAGTTATATCATACAGTATACAGAGAGTTATAGCATACAGTATACAGAGAGTTATAGCATACAGCATACCGAGAGTTATAGCATACAGTATACAGAGAGTTATAGCATACAGTATACAGAGAGTTATAGCATACAGTATACAGAGAGTTATAGCATACAGTATACAGAGAGTTATAGCATACAGTATACAGAGAGTTATAGGATACGGTATACAGAGAGTTATAGCATACAGTATACAGAGAGTTATAGCATACAGTATACAGAGAGTTATAGCATACAGTATACAGAGAGTTATATCATACAGTATACAGAGAGTTATATCATACAGTATACAGAGAGTTATAGCATACAGTATACAGAGAGTTATAGGATACAGTATACAGAGAGTTATATCATACAGTATACAGAGAGTTATAGCATACAGTATACAGAGAGTTATAGGATACAGTATACAGAGAGTTATAGCATACAGTATACAGAGAGTTATATCATACAGTATACAGAGAGTTATAGCATACAGTATACAGAGAGTTATAGGATACAGTATACAGAGAGTTATATCATACAGTATACAGAGAGTTATAGCATACAGTATACAGAGAGTTATAGCATACAGTATACAGAGAGTTATAGCATACAGTATACAGAGAGTTATATCATACAGTATACAGAGAGTTATAGCATACAGTATACAGAGAGTTATAGCATACAGTATACAGAGAGTTATAGGATACAGTATACAGAGAGTTATAGCATACAGTATACAGAGAGTTATAGCATACGGTATACAGAGAGTTATAGGATACAGTATACAGAGAGTTATAGCATACAGTATACAGAGAGTTATAGCATACAGTATACAGAGAGTTATAGGATACAGTATACAGAGAGTTATATCATACAGTATACAGAGAGTTATAGCATACAGTATACAGAGAGTTATAGGATACAGTATACAGAGAGTTATAGCATACAGTATACAGAGAGTTATAGGATACAGTATACAGAGAGTTATAGCATACAGTATACAGAGAGTTATAGCATACAGTATACAGAGAGTTATATCATACAGTATACAGAGAGTTATAGCATACAGTATACAGAGAGTTATAGGATACAGTATACAGAGAGTTATAGGATACAGTATACAGAGAGTTATAGCATACAGTATACAGAGAGTTATAGCATACAGTATACAGAGAGTTATAGCATACAGTATACAGAGAGTTATAGCATACAGTATAAAGAGAGTTATAGCATACAGTATACAGAGAGTTATAGCATACAGTATACAGAGAGTTATAGGATACAGTATACAGAGAGTTATAGCATACAGTATACAGAGAGTTATATCATACAGTATACAGAGAGTTATAGGATACAGTATACAGAGAGTTATAGGATACAGTATACAGAGAGTTATAGCATACAGCATACAGAGAGTTATAGCATACAGTATACAGAGAGTTATAGCATACAGTATACAGAGAGTTATAGCATACAGTATACAGAGAGTTATAGCATACAGTATACAGAGAGTTATAGCATACAGTATACAGAGAGTTATAGGATACAGAGAGTTATAGCATACAGTATACAGAGAGTTATAGGATACAGTATACAGAGAGTTATAGGATACGGTATACAGAGAGTTATAGGATACGGTACACAGAGAGTTATAGCATACAGTATACAGAGAGTTATAGCATACAGTATACAGAGAGTTATAGCATACAGTATACAGAGAGTTATAGCATACAGTATACAGAGAGTTATAGCATACAGTATACAGAGAGTTATATCATACAGTATACAGAGAGTTATAGCATACAGTATACAGAGAGTTATAGGATACAGTATACAGAGAGTTATAGCATACAGTATACAGAGAGTTATAGGATACGGTATACAGAGAGTTATAGGATACGGTACACAGAGAGTTATAGGATACAGTATACAGAGAGTTATAGGATACAGTATACAGAGAGTTATAGCATACAGTATACAGAGAGTTATAGGATACAGTATACAGAGAGTTATAGGATACGGTATACAGAGAGTTATAGCATACAGTATACAGAGAGTTATAGCATACAGTATACAGAGAGTTATAGCATACAGTATACAGAGAGTTATAGCATACAGTATACAGAGAGTTATAGGATACGGTACACAGAGAGTTATAGCATACAGTATACAGAGAGTTATAGCATACAGTATACAGAGAGTTATAGCATACAGTATACAGAGAGTTATAGCATACAGTATACAGAGAGTTATAGCATACAGTATACCGAGAGTTATAGGATACGGTATACAGAGAGTTATAGCATACAGCATACAGAGAGTTATAGCATACAGTATACAGAGAGTTATAGCATACAGTATACAGAGAGTTATAGCATACAGTATACAGAGAGTTATAGGATACGGTATACAGAGAGTTATAGCATACAGCATACAGAGAGTTATAGCATACAGTATACAGAGAGTTATATCATACAGTATACAGAGAGTTATAGCATACAGTATACAGAGAGTTATATTATACAGTATACAGAGAGTTATAGCATACAGTATACAGAGAGTTATAGCATACAGTATACAGAGAGTTATATCATACAGTATACAGAGAGTTATAGCATACAGTATACAGAGAGTTATAGCATACAGCATACAGAGAGCTATATCATACAGTATACAGAGAGTTATAGCATACAGAGAGTTATAGCATACAGTATACAGAGAGTTATAGGATACAGTATACAGAGAGTTATAGGATACAGTATACAGAGAGTTATAGCATACAGTATACAGAGAGTTATAGCATACAGTATACAGAGAGTTATAGGATACAGTATACAGAGAGTTATAGGATACGGTACACAGAGAGTTATAGCATACAGTATACAGAGAGTTATAGCATACAGTATACAGAGAGTTATAGCATACAGTATACAGAGAGTTATAGCATACAGTATACAGAGAGTTATAGCATACAGTATACCGAGAGTTATAGGATACGGTATACAGAGAGTTATAGCATACAGCATACAGAGAGTTATAGCATACAGTATACAGAGAGTTATAGCATACAGTATACAGAGAGTTATAGCATACAGTATGTGGCGAAACCAGCTTCGCCACTGTGAACTGGAGAGGCCTGGCTGCTAGCCTCCTGCCCGCTGACTATGGCCCCTGGACATATTGCACTTTAAAGACTATATTTGGGCATGTACTAATTTATATTGCTGCTACTGGCCCTTTAAAATCAGCAATGGACATTTTGGGACTACTGTCCCTTTAAGACTGTGAAGCATATCCTATTGTACTGCCTGTATATTGTATATGTATTTATGTATGCAGTTAACCTGGGTTATATATATATATATGCAGCCTTCCTCTGATTGTTCGGTAGAATCACTCCATTCATTGTATTGAGGAAACTACCGAACAACCAGACCACCCAGGATTAAGTGTGCCTCCAATTACCGTTTGCAACAATGTTGCAAACGGGTAATTGGCAATCATGTAATGTGTTCTGTGTCCTCTGGGTGGCCGCCATTCAGGAAACAACCACGTGGCGGCGGCCATCTTTAACTACCGAACAGCGGTGTTTTGCCGTCGAGTGTCTGGAACTGAAATCGGACACTTGACTAGGCAAACACCGCTGAGACCTCCATACTTCCAGAAATTCGTATGGAAACTACCGAATGACCCCCCGTTCGGTAGAAAGAACCCCACAAACAAGGGAATTCATTCAAACCCTCTCCAGGCTCTATAACACAGGCAATTCGCCTGTTTTCATTCCCTTGTTTGTGACCGACCGCAGGGCCAAAATGCATGGAACTGTTTTCGGATACTTTACCCATGCGGTCGGTCAATACTTTAAAGTTCCATAACTCCTGAACCATTTATCCGAATGGGCTGATTCTTGCATATGTTGTCCCCCTGAATAAGGGCTATCAGGGGATACCTGTTTTGGAGGTGTAGCATATGTATTTGGGGTACATCCAGGAATTGGGGAAAAAGGTGTACAGTATAATTGTGTTAAGTGTTAATCTAAGGGGAGGAAATGTGTGGGAGGTACATCCATGTGATTGGTTAATTTCATCCTCCCCCTGGGAGTGTCCTGTATGTACTTGTTGGTAATAAAAGCCAGACTGGGTGTCCCAGTCTTGAGTTCCTGCTTAACCCTCAAAATGAAGTGTCGTCTCGTTCTTGGGGGGGATTGGATTGTAAGCTGACTGCCAAGAGTGTAAGCCGATTGTATGCTTTTCTTGTTCAGCTGTTCCAGTTCGGAGTGTTATTTCGTATCCAGCTCGTGAGTTCTGATGTTCTGCAGTAGCTGTGCCTGTCTATGGAAAAGGGGATTATCGCCTAAACGCATTTTTCCCCTTTCATGCTGAAACGGTCCGTTACAATTGGTGGCAGCGGTGGGATTGTTCCCACAGCCAGAAGGACAGCTACAGAACACCAATTCCTTGGAGTTACAAATTGAGGGCAACGTTAGCATTCGTGCAGCGCCCCTGGCAGCAGAGGTATCCAGCGACTTGGAGCAGACAAGTATGGAAGGCTCTGACGCTGAAGATGATTTTATGGCCAAGGTGAGGCAGCAAGTGGCCCAGTATGGGGGTTATATATCCATGGACACATTCCAGGGGATCTGGAACCAGGTCATGGCTGAGCAAAACTCAAAGATGGACGAAGAGTATGATGAGCAGGAAGAGTGGTACAGCAGCAGAGTAGAGGCTGCATCCGAGAAGGTTAGCCGCCCCCCCCCGAGGTGGCAGGAAGAACCCGAAGTAGGGGTCCTCATAGATTGGTCCTGTGAGGAACCACAACAGGCAGGTGGAGATGGGACCGAGGTCTCTCTACCGGCCCTACAGGGATGCTGGGCAGTCGGCCCAGATCCCCAGCGGCAGTGTGTAACCCAGGGAGCTGATGGTGTCGTCCATCCTCCCCAGCGGCAGAGTAAGTCCCAGGGAGCTAAAGGTGTCGTCCTTCCTCCCCAGCGGCAGATTGTATCTCAGGGAGCTGAAGGTGCCGTCCTTCCTCCCCAGCGGCAGTGTGTGTCCCAGGGAGATGAAGGTGTCGTCCTTCCTCCCCAGCGGCAGGCTGAGTTACAGGGGGCAGAGGTTGTTGTTCCTGCCCCCCAGCAGAAAAGTGATATGCCAGGAAGGCAGTGTGAAGTAAAGGGAGAGGAGAGCAGCGTCCTCCCTCCCCAGCGGCAGTGTGTGTCTCCGGGAGCTGATGGTGTCGTCCATCCTCCCCAGCGGCAGGCTGAGTTACAGGGGGCAGAGGTTGTTGTTCCTGCCCCCCAGCAGCAAAGTGATATGCCAAGAAGGCAGTGTGAAGGGAAGGGAGAGGAGAGCAGCGTCCTCCCTCCCCAGCGGCAGTGTGTGCCCCAGGGAGCAGAAGGTGCAGTCCTTCCTCCCCAGCGGCAGTGTGTGTCTCCGGGAGCTGATGGTGTCGTCCATCCTCCCCAGCGGCAGGCTGAGTTACAGGGGGCAGAGGTTGTTGTTCCTGCCCCCCAGCAACAAAGTGATGTGCCAGGAAGGCAGTGTGAGGTGAAGGGAGAGGAGAGCTTTGTCCTCCCTCCCCAGCGGCAGTGTGTACCTCAGGGAGCAGAAGGTGCAATCCTTCCTCCCCAGCGGCAGTGTGTACCCCAGGGAGCAGAAGGTGCCATCCTTTCTCCCCAGCGGCAGTTTGCCATCCAGAGAGAGGAACTTGTTACACCCTCTCTCCCACGGCAACCTAACCCACCAAGGGGAGATGTTAAGCCCCACAACTGTGCAGATGGGACCGTAGTCTCTGCACTTACAGCACAAGGGATAGGGACGGTCGGTCCTGTTCCCCAGCCTCAGTGTGATGGATCCAAAGGGGAGACAGTCGGTCTCCCCCTCCGGCAGTCGAGCTGCGCACCTAAAGGGGAGACAGCCAGTCTCCAGCAACCAGACGCCCACCAGGCTACTCCCGTGGTAGTGCTGGCAACAGGACAGAGTACCGCTGGTCTCTGCCCCCTCAGCAACCCACCAAGGCAGCCTACCCGTCTCCCACCCAGCAGTGGTGAAACACCAGAACTTGGACAAAATCCTTCCTCACCCAGATGTAGTAACCGGTTAGTGTGGGTGGGCTGCTCTGTTATTTCTGTTTTGTGGGTGGGTTGCTGGACTAACCAGGGCACTGACCGGCAGAAAGTCAGGTACCCTGTTAGTCTAATTGGCCAAGGGGAGAAATGTGGCGAAACCAGCTTCGCCACTGTGAACTGGAGAGGCCTGGCTGCTAGCCTCCTGCCCGCTGACTATGGCCCCTGGACATATTGCACTTTAAAGACTATATTTGGGCATGTACTAATTTATATTGCTGCTACTGGCCCTTTAAAATCAGCAATGGACATTTTGGGACTACTGTCCCTTTAAGACTGTGAAGCATATCCTATTGTACTGCCTGTATATTGTATATGTATTTATGTATGCAGTTAACCTGGGTTATATATATATATATGCAGCCTTCCTCTGATTGTTCGGTAGAATCACTCCATTCATTGTATTGAGGAAACTACCGAACAACCAGACCACCCAGGATTAAGTGTGCCTCCAATTACCGTTTGCAACAATGTTGCAAACGGGTAATTGGCAATCATGTAATGTGTTCTGTGTCCTCTGGGTGGCCGCCATTCAGGAAACAACCACGTGGCGGCGGCCATCTTTAACTACCGAACAGCGGTGTTTTGCCGTCGAGTGTCTGGAACTGAAATCGGACACTTGACTAGGCAAACACCGCTGAGACCTCCATACTTCCAGAAATTCGTATGGAAACTACCGAATGACCCCCCGTTCGGTAGAAAGAACCCCACAAACAAGGGAATTCATTCAAACCCTCTCCAGGCTCTATAACACAGGCAATTCGCCTGTTTTCATTCCCTTGTTTGTGACCGACCGCAGGGCCAAAATGCATGGAACTGTTTTCGGATACTTTACCCATGCGGTCGGTCAATACTTTAAAGTTCCATAACTCCTGAACCATTTATCCGAATGGGCTGATTCTTGCATATGTTGTCCCCCTGAATAAGGGCTATCAGGGGATACCTGTTTTGGAGGTGTAGCATATGTATTTGGGGTACATCCAGGAATTGGGGAAAAAGGTGTACAGTATAATTGTGTTAAGTGTTAATCTAAGGGGAGGAAATGTGTGGGAGGTACATCCATGTGATTGGTTAATTTCATCCTCCCCCTGGGAGTGTCCTGTATGTACTTGTTGGTAATAAAAGCCAGACTGGGTGTCCCAGTCTTGAGTTCCTGCTTAACCCTCAAAATGAAGTGTCGTCTCGTTCTTGGGGGGGATTGGATTGTAAGCTGACTGCCAAGAGTGTAAGCCGATTGTATGCTTTTCTTGTTCAGCTGTTCCAGTTCGGAGTGTTATTTCGTATCCAGCTCGTGAGTTCTGATGTTCTGCAGTAGCTGTGCCTGTCTATGGAAAAGGGGATTATCGCCTAAACGCATTTTTCCCCTTTCATGCTGAAACGGTCCGTTACACAGTATACAGAGAGTTATAGGATACGGTATACAGAGAGTTATAGCATACAGCATACAGAGAGTTATAGCATACAGTATACAGAGAGTTATATCATACAGTATACAGAGAGTTATAGCATACAGTATACAGAGAGTTATATCATACAGTATACAGAGAGTTATAGCATACAGTATACAGAGAGTTATAGCATACAGTATACAGAGAGTTATATCATACAGTATACAGAGAGTTATAGCATACAGAGAGTTATAGCATACAGTATACAGAGAGTTATAGCATACAGTATACAGAGAGTTATAGGATACAGTATACAGAGAGTTATAGGATACAGTATACAGAGAGCTATATCATACAGTATACAGAGAGTTATATCATACAGAGAGTTATAGCATACAGTATACAGAGAGTTATAGCATACAGTATACAGAGAGTTATAGGATACAGTATACAGAGAGTTATAGCATACAGTATACAGAGAGTTATAGGATACAGTATACAGAGAGTTATAGCATACAGCATACAGAGAGTTATAGCATACAGTATACAGAGAGTTATAGCATACAGTATACAGAGAGTTATAGCATACAGTATACAGAGAGTTATAGGATACAGTATACAGAGAGTTATAGGATACAGTATACAGAGAGTTATAGCATACAGCATACAGAGAGTTATAGCATACAGTATACAGAGAGTTATAGCATACAGTATACAGAGAGTTATAGCATACAGTATACAGAGAGTTATAGCATACAGTATACAGAGAGTTATAGCATACAGTATACAGAGAGTTATAGCATACAGTATACAGAGAGTTATAGGATACAGAGAGTTATAGCATACAGTATACAGAGAGTTATAGGATACAGTATACAGAGAGTTATAGGATACGGTATACAGAGAGTTATAGGATACGGTACACAGAGAGTTATAGCATACAGTATACAGAGAGTTATAGCATACAGTATACAGAGAGTTATAGCATACAGTATACAGAGAGTTATAGCATACAGTATACAGAGAGTTATAGCATACAGTATACAGAGAGTTATATCATACAGTATACAGAGAGTTATAGCATACAGTATACAGAGAGTTATAGGATACAGTATACAGAGAGTTATAGCATACAGTATACAGAGAGTTATAGGATACGGTATACAGAGAGTTATAGGATACGGTACACAGAGAGTTATAGGATACAGTATACAGAGAGTTATAGGATACAGTATACAGAGAGTTATAGCATACAGTATACAGAGAGTTATAGGATACAGTATACAGAGAGTTATAGGATACGGTATACAGAGAGTTATAGCATACAGTATACAGAGAGTTATAGCATACAGTATACAGAGAGTTATAGCATACAGTATACAGAGAGTTATAGCATACAGTATACAGAGAGTTATAGGATACGGTACACAGAGAGTTATAGCATACAGTATACAGAGAGTTATAGCATACAGTATACAGAGAGTTATAGCATACAGTATACAGAGAGTTATAGCATACAGTATACAGAGAGTTATAGCATACAGTATACCGAGAGTTATAGGATACGGTATACAGAGAGTTATAGCATACAGCATACAGAGAGTTATAGCATACAGTATACAGAGAGTTATAGCATACAGTATACAGAGAGTTATAGCATACAGTATACAGAGAGTTATAGGATACGGTATACAGAGAGTTATAGCATACAGCATACAGAGAGTTATAGCATACAGTATACAGAGAGTTATATCATACAGTATACAGAGAGTTATAGCATACAGTATACAGAGAGTTATATTATACAGTATACAGAGAGTTATAGCATACAGTATACAGAGAGTTATAGCATACAGTATACAGAGAGTTATATCATACAGTATACAGAGAGTTATAGCATACAGTATACAGAGAGTTATAGCATACAGCATACAGAGAGCTATATCATACAGTATACAGAGAGTTATAGCATACAGAGAGTTATAGCATACAGTATACAGAGAGTTATAGGATACAGTATACAGAGAGTTATAGGATACAGTATACAGAGAGTTATAGCATACAGTATACAGAGAGTTATAGCATACAGTATACAGAGAGTTATAGGATACAGTATACAGAGAGTTATAGGATACGGTACACAGAGAGTTATAGCATACAGTATACAGAGAGTTATAGCATACAGTATACAGAGAGTTATAGCATACAGTATACAGAGAGTTATAGCATACAGTATACCGAGAGTTATAGGATACGGTATACAGAGAGTTATAGCATACAGCATACAGAGAGTTATAGCATACAGTATACAGAGAGTTATAGCATACAGTATACAGAGAGTTATAGCATACAGTATACAGAGAGTTATAGGATACGGTATACAGAGAGTTATAGCATACAGCATACAGAGAGTTATAGCATACAGTATACAGAGAGTTATATCATACAGTATACAGAGAGTTATAGCATACAGTATACAGAGAGTTATATCATACAGTATACAGAGAGTTATAGCATACAGTATACAGAGAGTTATAGCATACAGTATACAGAGAGTTATATCATACAGTATACAGAGAGTTATAGCATACAGAGAGTTATAGCATACAGTATACAGAGAGTTATAGCATACAGTATACAGAGAGTTATAGGATACAGTATACAGAGAGTTATAGGATACAGTATACAGAGAGCTATATCATACAGTATACAGAGAGTTATATCATACAGAGAGTTATAGCATACAGTATACAGAGAGTTATAGCATACAGTATACAGAGAGTTATAGGATACAGTATACAGAGAGTTATAGCATACAGTATACAGAGAGTTATAGGATACAGTATACAGAGAGTTATAGCATACAGCATACAGAGAGTTATAGCATACAGTATACAGAGAGTTATAGGATACAGTATACAGAGAGTTATAGCATACAGTATACAGAGAGTTATAGCATACAGTATACAGAGAGTTATAGCATACAGTATACAGAGAGTTATAGCATACAGTATACAGAGAGTTATAGCATACAGTATACAGAGAGTTATATCATACAGTATACAGAGAGTTATAGCATACAGTATACAGAGAGTTATAGGATACAGTATACAGAGAGTTATAGCATACAGTATACAGAGAGTTATAGCATACAGTATACAGAGAGTTATAGCATACAGTATACAGAGAGTTATATCATACAGTATACGGAGAGTTATAGCATACAGTATACAGAGAGTTATAGCATACAGTATACAGAGAGTTATAGCATACAGTATACAGAGAGTTATAGCATACAGTATACAGAGAGTTATAGCATACAGTATACAGAGAGTTATAGCATACAGTATACAGAGAGTTATAGCATACAGTATACAGAGAGTTATATCATACAGTATACAGAGAGTTATAGCATACAGTATACAGAGAGTTATAGCATACAGTATACAGAGAGTTATAGCATACAGTATACAGAGAGTTATATCATACAGTATACAGAGAGTTATAGCATACAGTATACAGAGAGTTATAGCATACAGTATACAGAGAGTTATATCATACAGTATACAGAGAGTTATATCATACAGTATACAGAGAGTTATAGCATACAGTATACAGAGAGTTATAGCATACAGTATACAGAGAGTTATATCATACAGTATACAGAGAGCTATAGCATACAGTATACAGAGAGTTATAGCATACAGTATACAGAGAGTTATATCATACAGTATACAGAGAGTTATATCATACAGTATACAGAGAGTTATAGCATACAGTATACAGAGAGTTATAGCATACAGTATACAGAGAGTTATAGCATACAGCATACAGAGAGTTATAGGATACAGTATACAGAGAGTTATAGCATACAGTATACAGAGAGTTATAGGATACAGTATACAGAGAGCTATATCATACAGTATACAGAGAGTTATAGGATACAGTATACAGAGAGTTATAGCATACAGTATACAGAGAGTTATAGCATACAGTATACAGAGAGTTATAGCATACAGTATACAGAGAGTTATAGCATACAGTATACAGAGAGTTATAGGATACAGTATACAGAGAGTTATAGCATACAGTATACAGAGAGTTATAGCATACAGTATACAGAGAGTTATAGCATACAGTATACAGAGAGTTATAGGATACAGTATACAGAGAGTTATAGCATACAGTATACAGAGAGTTATAGCATACAGTATACAGAGAGTTATAGGATACAGTATACAGAGAGTTATAGCATACAGTATACAGAGAGTTATAGCATACAGTATACAGAGAGTTATAGCATACAGTATACAGAGAGTTATAGCATACAGTATACAGAGAGTTATAGCATACAGTATACAGAGAGTTATAGGATACGGTATACAGAGAGTTATAGCATACAGTATACAGAGAGTTATAGGATACGGTATACAGAGAGTTATAGCATACAGTATACAGAGAGTTATAGGATACGGTATACAGAGAGTTATAGCATACAGTATACAGAGAGTTATAGCATACAGTATACAGAGAGTTATAGCATACAGTATACAGAGAGTTATAGGATACAGTATACAGAGAGTTATAGCATACAGTATACAGAGAGTTATAGCATACAGTATACAGAGAGTTATAGCATACAGTATACAGAGAGTTATAGCATACAGTATACAGAGAGTTATAGCATACAGTATACAGAGAGTTATAGCATACAGTATACAGAGAGTTATAGGATACGGTATACAGAGAGTTATAGCATACAGTATACAGAGAGTTATAGGATACGGTATACAGAGAGTTATAGCATACAGTATACAGAGAGTTATAGCATACAGTATACAGAGAGTTATAGCATACAGTATACAGAGAGTTATAGGATACAGTATACAGAGAGTTATAGGATACAGTATACAGAGAGTTATAGGATACAGTATACAGAGAGTTATAGCATACAGTATAAAGAGAGTTATAGGATACAGTATACCGAGAGTTATAGCATACAGTATAAAGAGAGTTATAGGATACAGTATACAGAGAGTTATAGGATACAGTATACCGAGAGTTATAGGATACAGTATACAGAGAGTTATAGCATACAGTATAAAGAGAGTTATAGCATACAGTATACCGAGAGTTATAGCATACAGTATACAGAGAGTTATAGCATACAGTATACAGAGAGTTATAGGATACGGTATACAGAGAGTTATAGCATACAGTATACAGAGAGTTATAGGATACGGTATACAGAGAGTTATAGCATACAGTATACAGAGAGTTATAGCATACAGTATACAGAGAGTTATAGCATACAGTATACAGAGAGTTATAGGATACAGTATACAGAGAGTTATAGGATACAGTATACAGAGAGTTATAGGATACAGTATACAGAGAGTTATAGCATACAGTATAAAGAGAGTTATAGGATACAGTATACCGAGAGTTATAGCATACAGTATAAAGAGAGTTATAGGATACAGTATACAGAGAGTTATAGGATACAGTATACCGAGAGTTATAGGATACAGTATACAGAGAGTTATAGCATACAGTATAAAGAGAGTTATAGCATACAGTATACCGAGAGTTATAGCATACAGTATACAGAGAGTTATAGCATACAGTATACAGAGAGTTATAGGATACAGTATACAGAGAGTTATAGCATACAGTATACAGAGAGTTATAGCATACAGTATACAGAGAGTTATAGGATACAGTATACAGAGAGTTATAGCATACAGTATACAGAGAGCTATATCATACAGTATACAGAGAGTTATAGCATACGGTATACAGAGAGTTATAGCATACAGTATACAGAGAGTTATAGCATACAGTATACAGAGAGTTATAGCATACAGTATACAGAGAGTTATAGCATACAGTATACAGAGAGTTATAGCATACAGTATACAGAGAGTTATAGGATACAGTATACAGAGAGTTATAGGATACAGTATACAGAGAGTTATAGGATACAGTATACAGAGAGTTATAGCATACAGTATACAGAGAGTTATAGGATACAGTATACAGAGAGTTATAGGATACAGTATACAGAGAGTTATAGGATACAGTATACAGAGAGTTATATCATACAGTATACAGAGAGTTATAGCATACAGTATACAGAGAGTTATATCATACAGTATACAGAGAGTTATAGCATACAGTATACAGAGAGTTATAGCATACAGTATACAGAGAGTTATAGCATACAGTATACAGAGAGTTATAGCATACAGTATACAGAGAGTTATAGCATACAGTATACAGAGAGTTATAGCATACAGTATACAGAGAGTTATAGGATACAGTATACAGAGAGTTATAGGATACAGTATACAGAGAGTTATAGGATACAGTATACAGAGAGTTATAGCATACAGTATACAGAGAGTTATAGGATACAGTATACAGAGAGTTATAGCATACAGTATACAGAGAGCTATATCATACAGTATACAGAGAGTTATAGCATACAGTATACAGAGAGTTATAGCATACAGTATACAGAGAGTTATAGCATACAGTATACAGAGAGTTATAGCATACAGTATACAGAGAGTTATAGGATACAGTATACAGAGAGTTATAGGATACAGTATACAGAGAGTTATAGCATACAGTATACAGAGAGTTATAGGATACAGTATACAGAGAGTTATAGGATACAGTATACAGAGAGTTATAGGATACAGTATACAGAGAGTTATAGCATACAGTATACAGAGAGTTATAGGATACAGTATACAGAGAGTTATAGCATACAGTATAAAGAGAGCTATATCATACAGTATACAGAGAGTTATAGCATACAGTATACAGAGAGTTATAGCATACAGTATACAGAGAGTTATAGCATACAGTATACAGAGAGTTATAGGATACAGTATACAGAGAGTTATAGGATACAGTATACAGAGAGTTATAGGATACAGTATACAGAGAGTTATAGCATACAGTATACAGAGAGTTATAGCATACAGTATACAGAGAGTTATAGGATACAGTATACAGAGAGTTATAGGATACAGTATACAGAGAGTTATAGCATACAGTATACAGAGAGTTATAGGATACAGTATACAGAGAGTTATAGGATACAGTATACAGAGAGTTATAGCATACAGTATACCGAGAGTTATAGCATACAGTATACAGAGAGTTATAGCATACAGTATACAGAGAGTTATAGCATACAGTATACAGAGAGTTATAGCATACAGTATACAGAGAGTTATAGCATACAGTATACAGAGAGTTATAGCATACAGTATACAGAGAGTTATAGCATACAGTATACAGAGAGTTATAGGATACGGTATACAGAGAGTTATAGCATACAGTATAAAGAGAGTTATAGGATACAGTATACAGAGAGTTATAGGATACAGTATACAGAGAGTTATAGGATACAGTATACAGAGAGTTATAGCATACAGTATACAGAGAGTTATAGCATACAGTATACAGAGAGTTATAGCATACAGTATACAGAGAGTTATAGCATACAGTATACAGAGAGTTATAGCATACAGTACACAGAGAGTTATAGCATACAGCATACAGAGAGTTATAGCATACAGCATACAGAGAGTTATAGGATACAGTATACAGAGAGTTATAGCATACAGTATACAGAGAGTTATAGCATACAGTATACAGAGAGTTATAGCATACAGTATACAGAGAGTTATAGCATACAGTATACAGAGAGTTATAGCATACAGTATACAGAGAGTTATAGCATACAGTATACAGAGAGTTATAGCATACAGTATACAGAGAGTTATAGCATACAGTACACAGAGAGTTATAGCATACAGTATACAGAGAGTTATAGCATACAGCATACAGAGAGTTATAGGATACAGTATACAGAGAGTTATAGCATACAGTATACAGAGAGTTATAGCATACAGTATACAGAGAGTTATAGCATACAGTATACAGAGAGTTATAGCATACAGCATACAGAGAGTTATAGGATACAGTATACAGAGAGTTATAGCATACAGTATACAGAGAGTTATAGCATACAGTATACAGAGAGTTATAGCATACAGTATACAGAGAGTTATAGCATACAGTATACCGAGAGTTATAGGATACAGTATACAGAGAGTTATAGCATACAGTATACAGAGAGTTATAGCATACAGTATACAGAGAGTTATAGGATACGGTATACAGAGAGTTATAGCATACAGTATACAGAGAGCTATATCATACAGTATACAGAGAGTTATAGCATACGGTATACAGAGAGTTATAGCATACAGTATACAGAGAGTTATAGCATACAGTATACAGAGAGTTATAGCATACAGTATACAGAGAGTTATAGCATACAGTATACAGAGAGTTATAGGATACAGTATACAGAGAGTTATAGGATACAGTATACAGAGAGTTATAGGATACAGTATACAGAGAGTTATAGCATACAGTATACAGAGAGTTATAGGATACAGTATACAGAGAGTTATAGGATACAGTATACAGAGAGTTATAGGATACAGTATACAGAGAGTTATATCATACAGTATACAGAGAGTTATAGCATACAGTATACAGAGAGTTATATCATACAGTATACAGAGAGTTATAGCATACAGTATACAGAGAGTTATAGCATACAGTATACAGAGAGTTATAGCATACAGTATACAGAGAGTTATAGCATACAGTATACAGAGAGTTATAGCATACAGTATACAGAGAGTTATAGCATACAGTATACAGAGAGTTATAGGATACAGTATACAGAGAGTTATAGGATACAGTATACAGAGAGTTATAGGATACAGTATACAGAGAGTTATAGCATACAGTATACAGAGAGTTATAGGATACAGTATACAGAGAGTTATAGCATACAGTATACAGAGAGCTATATCATACAGTATACAGAGAGTTATAGCATACAGTATACAGAGAGTTATAGCATACAGTATACAGAGAGTTATAGCATACAGTATACAGAGAGTTATAGGATACAGTATACAGAGAGTTATAGCATACAGTATACAGAGAGTTATAGGATACAGTATACAGAGAGTTATAGGATACAGTATACAGAGAGTTATAGCATACAGTATACAGAGAGTTATAGGATACAGTATACAGAGAGTTATAGCATACAGTATAAAGAGAGCTATATCATACAGTATACAGAGAGTTATAGCATACAGTATACAGAGAGTTATAGCATACAGTATACAGAGAGTTATAGCATACAGTATACAGAGAGTTATAGCATACAGTATACAGAGAGTTATAGGATACAGTATACAGAGAGTTATAGGATACAGTATACAGAGAGTTATAGCATACAGTATACAGAGAGTTATAGCATACAGTATACAGAGAGTTATAGGATACAGTATACAGAGAGTTATAGGATACAGTATACAGAGAGTTATAGCATACAGTATACAGAGAGTTATAGGATACAGTATACAGAGAGTTATAGGATACAGTATACAGAGAGTTATAGCATACAGTATACCGAGAGTTATAGCATACAGTATACAGAGAGTTATAGCATACAGTATACAGAGAGTTATAGCATACAGTATACAGAGAGTTATAGCATACAGTATACAGAGAGTTATAGCATACAGTATACAGAGAGTTATAGCATACAGTATACAGAGAGTTATAGCATACAGTATACAGAGAGTTATAGCATACAGTATACAGAGAGTTATAGCATACAGTATACAGAGAGTTATAGCATACAGTATACAGAGAGTTATAGGATACGGTATACAGAGAGTTATAGCATACAGTATAAAGAGAGTTATAGGATACAGTATACAGAGAGTTATAGGATACAGTATACAGAGAGTTATAGGATACAGTATACAGAGAGTTATAGCATACAGTATACAGAGAGTTATAGCATACAGTATACAGAGAGTTATAGCATACAGTATACAGAGAGTTATAGCATACAGTATACAGAGAGTTATAGCATACAGTATACAGAGAGTTATAGCATACAGTACACAGAGAGTTATAGCATACAGTATACAGAGAGTTATAGCATACAGCATACAGAGAGTTATAGGATACAGTATACAGAGAGTTATAGCATACAGTATACAGAGAGTTATAGCATACAGTATACAGAGAGTTATAGCATACAGTATACAGAGAGTTATAGGATACAGTATACAGAGAGTTATAGCATACAGTATACAGAGAGTTATAGCATACAGTATACAGAGAGTTATAGCATACAGTACACAGAGAGTTATAGCATACAGTATACAGAGAGTTATAGCATACAGCATACAGAGAGTTATAGGATACAGTATACAGAGAGTTATAGCATACAGTATACAGAGAGTTATAGCATACAGTATACAGAGAGTTATAGCATACAGTATACAGAGAGTTATAGCATACAGCATACAGAGAGTTATAGGATACAGTATACAGAGAGTTATAGCATACAGTATACAGAGAGTTATAGCATACAGTATACAGAGAGTTATAGCATACAGTATACAGAGAGTTATAGCATACAGTATACAGAGAGTTATAGCATACAGTATACCGAGAGTTATAGGATACAGTATACAGAGAGTTATAGCATACAGTATACAGAGAGTTATAGCATACAGTATACAGAGAGTTATAGGATACGGTATACAGAGAGTTATAGCATACAGCATACAGAGAGTTATAGCATACAGTATACAGAGAGTTATAGCATACAGTATACAGAGAGTTATAGCATACAGTATACAGAGAGTTATAGCATACAGTATACAGAGAGTTATAGGATACGGTATACAGAGAGTTATAGCATACAGCATACAGAGAGTTATAGCATACAGTATACAGAGAGTTATAGCATACAGTATACAGAGAGTTATAGCATACAGTATACAGAGAGTTATAGGATACAGTATACAGAGAGTTATAGCATACAGTATACCGAGAGTTATAGGATACAGTATACAGAGAGTTATAGCATACAGTATACAGAGAGTTATAGCATACAGTATACAGAGAGTTATAGGATACGGTATACAGAGAGTTATAGCATACAGCATACAGAGAGTTATAGCATACAGTATACAGAGAGTTATAGCATACAGTATACAGAGAGTTATAGCATACAGTATACAGAGAGTTATAGCATACAGTATACAGAGAGTTATAGGATACAGTATACAGAGAGTTATAGCATACAGTATACAGAGAGTTATAGCATACAGTATACAGAGAGTTATAGCATACAGTATACAGAGAGTTATAGCATACAGTATACAGAGAGTTATAGCATACAGTATACAGAGAGTTATAGGATACAGTATACAGAGAGTTATAGCATACAGTATACAGAGAGTTATAGGATACAGTATACAGAGAGTTATATCATACAGTATACAGAGAGTTATAGGATACAGTATACAGAGAGTTATAGCATACAGTATACAGAGAGTTATAGCATACAGTATACAGAGAGTTATAGCATACAGTATACAGAGAGTTATATCATACAGTATACAGAGAGTTATAGGATACAGTATACAGAGAGTTATAGGATACAGTATACAGAGAGTTATAGGATACAGTATACAGAGAGTTATAGGATACAGTATACAGAGAGTTATAGGATACAGTATACAGAGAGTTATAGGATACAGTATACAGAGAGTTATAGGATACAGTATACAGAGAGTTATAGCATACAGTATACCGAGAGTTATAGGATACAGTATACAGAGAGTTATAGGATACAGTATACAGAGAGTTATAGCATACAGTATACCGAGAGTTATAGGATACAGTATACAGAGAGTTATAGCATACAGTATACAGAGAGTTATAGCATACAGTATACAGAGAGTTATAGGATACAGTATACAGAGAGTTATAGCATACAGTATACAGAGAGTTATAGGATACAGTATACAGAGAGTTATAGCATACAGTATACAGAGAGTTATAGCATACAGTATACAGAGAGTTATAGCATACAGTATACAGAGAGTTATAGCATACAGTATACAGAGAGTTATAGGATACAGTATACCGAGAGTTATAGCATACAGTATAAAGAGAGTTATAGGATACAGTATACAGAGAGTTATAGCATACAGTATACAGAGAGTTATAGGATACAGTATACAGAGAGTTATAGCATACAGTATACAGAGAGTTATAGCATACAGTATACAGAGAGTTATAGCATACAGCATACAGAGAGTTATAGCATACAGCATACAGAGAGTTATAGCATACAGTATACAGAGAGTTATAGGATACAGTATACAGAGAGTTATAGCATACAGTATACAGAGAGTTATAGCATACAGTATACAGAGAGTTATAGCATACAGTATACAGAGAGTTATAGGATACAGTATACAGAGAGTTATAGCATACAGTATACAGAGAGTTATAGGATACGGTATACAGAGAGTTATAGCATACAGTATACAGAGAGTTATAGCATACAGTATACAGAGAGTTATAGCATACAGTATACAGAGAGTTATAGCATACAGTATACAGAGAGTTATAGCATACAGCATACAGAGAGTTATATCATACAGTATACAGAGAGTTATAGCATACAGTATACAGAGAGTTATAGGATACAGTATACAGAGAGTTATAGGATACAGTATACCGAGAGTTATAGCATACAGTATAAAGAGAGTTATAGGATACAGTATACAGAGAGTTATAGCATACAGTATACAGAGAGTTATAGGATACAGTATACAGAGAGTTATAGCATACAGTATACAGAGAGTTATAGCATACAGTATACAGAGAGTTATAGCATACAGCATACAGAGAGTTATAGCATACAGCATACAGAGAGTTATAGCATACAGTATACAGAGAGTTATAGGATACAGTATACAGAGAGTTATAGCATACAGTATACAGAGAGTTATAGCATACAGTATACAGAGAGTTATAGCATACAGTATACAGAGAGTTATAGGATACAGTATACCGAGAGTTATAGCATACAGTATAAAGAGAGTTATAGGATACAGTATACAGAGAGTTATAGCATACAGTATACAGAGAGTTATAGGATACAGTATACAGAGAGTTATAGCATACAGTATACAGAGAGTTATAGCATACAGTATACAGAGAGTTATAGCATACAGCATACAGAGAGTTATAGCATACAGCATACAGAGAGTTATAGCATACAGTATACAGAGAGTTATAGGATACAGTATACAGAGAGTTATAGCATACAGTATACAGAGAGTTATAGCATACAGTATACAGAGAGTTATAGGATACAGTATACAGAGAGTTATAGCATACAGTATACAGAGAGTTATAGGATACGGTATACAGAGAGTTATAGCATACAGTATACAGAGAGTTATAGCATACAGTATACAGAGAGTTATAGCATACAGTATACAGAGAGTTATAGCATACAGTATACAGAGAGTTATAGCATACAGCATACAGAGAGTTATATCATACAGTATACAGAGAGTTATAGCATACAGTATACAGAGAGTTATAGGATACAGTATACAGAGAGTTATAGGATACGGTACACAGAGAGTTATAGCATACAGTATACCGAGAGTTATAGCATACAGTATACAGAGAGTTATAGCATACAGTATACAGAGAGTTATAGCATACGGTATACAGAGAGTTATAGGATACGGTATACAGAGAGTTATAGCATACGGTATACAGAGAGTTATAGGATACAGTATACAGAGAGTTATAGGATACGGTACACAGAGAGTTATAGCATACAGTATACAGAGAGTTATAGCATACAGTATACAGAGAGTTATAGCATACAGTATACAGAGAGTTATAGCATACAGTATACAGAGAGTTATAGCATACAGCATACAGAGAGTTATATCATACAGTATACAGAGAGTTATAGCATACAGTATACAGAGAGTTATAGGATACAGTATACAGAGAGTTATAGGATACGGTACACAGAGAGTTATAGCATACAGTATACCGAGAGTTATAGCATACAGTATACGGAGAGTTATAGCATACAGTATACAGAGAGTTATAGCATACAGTATACAGAGAGTTATAGCATACGGTATACAGAGAGTTATAGGATACGGTATACAGAGAGTTATAGCATACGGTATACAGAGAGTTATAGGATACAGTATACAGAGAGTTATAGGATACGGTACACAGAGAGTTATAGCATACAGTATACAGAGAGTTATAGCATACAGTATACAGAGAGTTATAGCATACAGTATACAGAGAGTTATAGCATACAGTATACAGAGAGTTATAGCATACAGCATACAGAGAGTTATATCATACAGTATACAGAGAGTTATAGCATACAGTATACAGAGAGTTATAGGATACAGTATACAGAGAGTTATAGGATACGGTACACAGAGAGTTATAGCATACAGTATACCGAGAGTTATAGCATACAGTATACAGAGAGTTATAGCATACAGTATACAGAGAGTTATAGCATACGGTATACAGAGAGTTATAGCATACGGTATACAGAGAGTTATAGCATACGGTATACAGAGAGTTATAGGATACAGTATACAGAGAGTTATAGGATACGGTATACAGAGAGTTATAGCATACAGTATACAGAGAGTTATAGCATACAGTATACAGAGAGTTATAGCATACAGTATACAGAGAGTTATAGCATACAGTATACAGAGAGTTATGAGAATGTTTGTAGATAATTTGGATCGTTTTTCTACCAGTATTGAATCATTTGGAAAGCTTGTTAAATCGAGGCTTATTTCTTTTTTATACTTTGATCCCTAAATACATGGATACACCTCTGCTGTAAAATAATCCATTTTAACTCTGAGTGTTTCCTGTGATTCAGATATCTCTACCAGGATTATAAAACATCACATTAACAATCAAAGCTAAAGAAGCTTATTCTGTGCCGACCATCATATATATTTACACAGGTTTCTAAATAAGCCGTCTTTTGGTACCCAATGAATACATTTTTACTCTGTTTTGTTTTTAAGTAAATAAAAAGATGATTACACAGCAATGCAATATTAATAAATATGTGAGAGAAATTACCATCATACAAGTTTATCATTTGTCTATTCTGCTTATCTTTTATTCCTAATTACACAACGATACTTCCGACTAAAAAGGAACGCACGCCGATTAAATGTAACATTTCGGAGATTTCAGATATTCTCTTTTTCCTCCATGACCAGTCTAATTCCAGCCAGTAGAGAATATTTTCCATTCCTGAATAAAGAAACGCAGAATCATTTGGAGAAGATTCCTGGCAGAGGTTGGAGACTCTTACCCTCGTGTAGTAACCGGGGTACATTTTCTCAGTAACTGGAGCAATAAAATCTAGGAGAAACTTGTGCCATTCCTTCTCGTAGCCGACTTGGTTCATATGGATATCAATGGTTGGAACATTTTCATAACCTCCTTGTAATCTTTGGTCCTGAAAGACAGCAAAGCGGGTTATGACACTAATGCATCCATTGCCGGGGAGGGTGGAGAATTTGGGGGCCCTGGATCTCCACAGTTGGTGGAGGAAGCAGGTGGATATTCATTTTAAAGCAGGCAGTTGCTATTATATTATATCTTTATCTAAATGACATCCATTATAAATAGAAAGATTAGTAGTATAGAGCTCTGCTAGGCACTTACGGAGGGAGGCGGTGATGTCCCCAGGGGACTGGAAACAGAACTTTGCTGCACACCCCTCTATTAGGTAGGTATCATGGTGGGATCACAATAAATTCCTGGCTGAGCAGTCTGTGCTTGTTAGCGGCTACGATTTAATTAAGATTGCTGGATAGCAGCAGCTGTTCAGGGGTGGAGAGGAGAGGACATAGAAAGGGGGGGGGGATGTCATGACGTAACCTACCTTCTCTTAGAGTCGCCGAGCTTTACTTTGGTCTCTAGCCCCAGATGTCTGAAATCTAGCAATACCCCTGCTTAGTACAGCTAGTCTTGCTGGAGTGAAAATTGCTAATTTTTAATCTATTTTCTAATAGCAATGCATTTTTCTACCAGCAATTAATATGCAAGCAGGGATTTAACGGCTTCATTCACTGTATTCATCATTTTACAGGGTAAATTGTAACAAGCCTGTCTCAACTGGCGAACAAATCAAGATGGCAGCTCCCAATGTAATTTACAAGATAAAATATAAATACAAAAATGTTTTGTTTTTTTTAATCCCTGCATTTATGTATTTCAGTCTCCCTTCATGTGGCTCCAGAGGGTTTGACGTAATAAAAGATGCAAGTAATCAGTTAATCACAGTGTTGCAGATATGAACATTCTGCAGGGATGCTAGACATCAACTTTTATCACTTTCCATAATACAGATGGGAGACTTTGGATTTCATACCGTATTGTCACCAGTGGACCATTTGCCATAATGTTCCATTTCTTCCACGAGATCATTGCAGGCTGTCTCCGTAAAAATTGGAAACCAGTAGACATCAGGACATGGCTGGGAAACAGAGATTAGATCCATTAGCCTGGCCTTCAAACAGTGGGTGGTAAGAAGGCCTAATCCCATCCCCCCTCTTATCACACAGCCAAAGATCACAGGTGCTTCCGCCACAATCCGGATACCATGAGTTTATGTTAGCCCGGCTTATTAATATGGTCATAGTAGAAAGACAGGGGTATGGGTCATGTATCAAATCATGTAATCTTTAAAGACATTGTATATATCGCTACACCCCATTAGTAGAAAACCAGTGATTTGCCCTTTAACACAGACAGATTGACAAAGTTTGAAAGATGAAGACATGTTAGTCTTAGGATGAGGAGGTCAGTCCGGTTTAGGATAATGGACTGAGCGAGTGCCTGGGTTTATAAATTACAGGCTGTCTCAGAGTGATGAGACTTGTATATCACTATCAGTTGGAGAGCAACAGGTAGTTTGAGTACAATTCCCACTATGTCCAGCCAGTCTCACACAGCTGCCCCAGGTGAAGGTTTTCAGGTCACGGGTGGGCAATCCTGCTTGTTAGAAAATAACATTGTTCTCATTTTATTGATATTTCTATGCAATATATATATATATATATATATATATATATATATATATATATATATATATATATATATATATATATCATTATGGACTGACTTACTGTTTCTATAGATTTCCCTTTCAAGATCAAACTATGATTGGGATGAATATATTTCTCTTTCCAGTCCTGTAAAACAGTAAATTGCTGTTAGAGATGGAGCAATTCTCATTTATCACTGTCACGGTCTCCTTGCTTGACAAGAGAATCTGCTAAATGTTGTGATACCGCAACGCAGTGCATTAACAGCAAACAAACACAACCGCACTGTGCCAGATGCAGCTAGAAATTTTTTATTTTTATATTAAGACAAATGTTCCACAATTTAAGACATTGAACGCCACAAAATGAAATAAACACAGAGGGGCTTTTGCATTTAAGGCATGCAGTGGATTCATTTTCACGTACTGTTGAAGAAAGCCTTACCTGTGTGTTCTGGAAAATCTGCCACAGGTCATTGTGGAGGTGATTAGTTTGATAATTTTCCAAGGAAAGAATGTGACCAAAAATCTGTCTGTTGGTCACAAACATGAAAACTC
The DNA here is from genome assembly GCF_036172605.1 of Pelobates fuscus. Classification (NCBI taxonomy): domain Eukaryota; kingdom Metazoa; phylum Chordata; class Amphibia; order Anura; family Pelobatidae; genus Pelobates; species Pelobates fuscus. The sequence goes on along the minus strand of NW_026961890.1, from coordinate 55,299 downwards.
CCTGTAAGAAAGTGACAATTATCACACGAGGTCTAGTCATTTCACATTTTTAACATTTCTGTTCATGTAGAAGTAGATCCCTTAATCTGGCATGCACGGGGTACAATTCTGCTAGCTTCATTTACAGAGGTTGCATTGTTCTTCCTTAAAATGATCTGTTGTAATTTTGACTTACACAGTGTGTTGGGCCCCCAACATTGCCGGCTGTGGCAGAGTTGGAGAACCAGATACTTAACCTATAATAATACCAAGTATGGCTTCGGCAGGATAGGTATGGCTTATGTGGAATTACATTATGCCTTAACGCAGCCTCCAGGGGGGAAACAGAGCCCACAGATGTCAGGAAACCTCCATTCAGTGAACTGTGGAGTGTCATGGTGGACCACAACTACTTTAATAAGACACAGTGTTTATGGTGCCTAGGGTGTCTCTTTAACTGACACCTTTCCACATGCATCGTCTGGGAGTAGTTTAAGGTAGTTAACAAAGACATTTCAGGGTTTGTGCACATGTTTAACTTATGCAATCAGCTTTGCTGGTTATTGTAGTAACAGCGCTTATCAGTCCTTTAATATGTGTAACTGACTTGTGAGGAACCAGTAGTTAAAGCTGCTTGCACACATCATTTCACGGGAGATGTTTGGGGTGTTAATTTGGTTCCTTCAAAAATATTGCAGCGTATTGACTAGCTGTTAAAAATGTTTTTTTCCGTGAATGTTCAATTCCCTTTTGGTGTTGTATTTGCCAATTAACCAATGATTACGTTATAAAGATACCCTAGTCTTACCTAAAGGCAGATATTATATAAATGCATCAACTAAAAATAAATGGATATAATGACCAGAACTGTATCAATTTAAAGATGAATACCGGTAAGTAAAAATCAAACCTTTATTCAGACACTAGTCTGTAAGATTAACAGAGAGTTCCTTTCTATGCTTACCTGCTTGCGAACATTGTCACAGAATGACATGTCATGGTCCAGCGAGCCGCTGTTATAGAGATCAGCTTGTTGCAGCTTAGTCCTTAAAACGTTGCCTTTTATTAAGTAGACGCTGGAAATGTAGGGAACATTCCAGAGGCCGCTATGGGGATAGAACGAGAGTACATTTAGCAACACGTGGCTAGAATCACCTTGTATAAGTGTGTACTCCACACAGTTAAATGGACCATCACACAAAGAGCAATGCTGGGGTAAATGATATAAAGTGGAGATGGATACAATACGCCTGCTGATTGCTCCAGGTTTAGCACTTTGATGCACAGCTGCTCTTTAGAAATAGAAAATACATAATCGGCTGATAGCAGATCTGCACATGGAAAGGGTATGCTAGAGATAGACATCTTTCCTGCACATTCTTTAACCCCTTAAGGACACATGACATGTGTGACATGTCATGATTCCCTTTTATTCCAGAAGTTTGGTCCTTAAGGGGTTAAACAAAAAAAAATTCTGGGGGAACATTAGGAAGAGCATTTTAGACAAAATTGCAGTTTTTCATGATTTTCACATTTTAAAATAGGCGAGTGGGATATTCGTTCAATTTTCCCCTGTACCTCAATTCACTGTTTAGCAAATTAACTCCATTGCATTTTTATTTCCATGTTGCTGTTATATGGATATTTATCTGTTGATTGCTTTTCATGCAAGTGTCATTTGTTATTTTCCCTAATTTTTCTTCATCGTGGTGACAGAATTGTAACGTTTTAATAAATATCAGGCAAGATATGCAAATGATTCCACCACAAATGATTCCACCACCCATCCTCGTTTTATTAGTTTACTCACATTCTCTGTCTGTGCACAATGTCGACGTAATCCTCGGATCGAGCGTAATAGCCATCCGAATTCAACGCTCCCCAAAAATTAGACCACAAGGTATCCAGACGTCCTACGACCGGCCCAATTATCGATCTGAGAGAAAAGATGAATTCAGAGATTTTCAAATAAAAGTGTGATTTTGTCTGGATTTCATTACCTTTTGTTTCCTTATTGAAATGTTAGGCTTAGGGGGAGGTGTACCACTTCACACCTGAAATGTTCAGCTTTAGACCGAAAGCTCCCCGCTTGTGAGTGTATTTCCTGGTTTCTGATTGTCACAATATTCAGCTTATATTTACAATATTGCACTATTGAAGTCTTGTTTTGTCATTCCATATTCTGCACTCATTAAGACCACATCTATATACATTGAGTGGGGATTATACCACTACACGTTGTTATAACTGGAGCGTGAGTGAAAACTCCATACCATGTGAGAGGCACTTACGCACTTAGTTGTTTGTAACCCACCTTTTCTGAGAAATACTACACTATCGATGCTTTTCTTTGTACTTTTTATATGTACCCACTGAGGAAGGATCAAGCCACATAGATATCAAGGCTATTTGAAGAAAATCTGGACTGTATTATTTTATTATGTTAATATATATTAGCTTTTTTATACTTATCTACGATTTGTGGGGCGCAGCTTGCTTTAGTATATTTCAGCAGCATTCGTGATGCCTGGGGTTACCCCTACCTGTATTCCATCCTTGTTTTAGCAGAGAAGATAGTTACAGACAACGAAGCCATGTATGGCCAGACAGGATTGTGGTGTTTGTTAAAGTTGACATGGAATAGTTTAAACTATTGTTTGCCTGTGTAGATCACAAACAGAAATGGTAACCTACTTGTTCTGTTCAATTAGGGTTCGAAGGACAGTGGAGTTGTTGAGCACTACTTGAACATCGATACTGAAGTAATATTCACATTCGAGATTCTGGCGGCACATATCTCTGGAAAATATAATATATTAGCAGTAAGTCCCCAGATTCAGGGTTCTGTATGACAACCGCACATAGTGGAGGCCAATGTCAGCATTCACACTATATTCACAGATCAGAATGTCTCAGAAAAGGAGCAGTAATTATCTGGAGAAGAGATTATTACACAATCCAATGTGAATTCATATAGTAAAGATATGACAGTTTTATTTTATGTAGTTGACGCAAACTCCAGTGAGGAAAATTCTACCACTCAAGTCATTGTTGTCACTCAGCATCTAAAGGATTCCAATTCTCTGTGCGCGCAAGCTGGTAAAAGCACGCATCAACGCAGATCAGCAAATTCATCGCTGACATCAACAGGCACCAAACTAGTGATTTCGCTGCAATGTGTAGTTCTCGAGTGACCCTGTATACATTGCACACCCTATGCCAACAAAACTGCTAAATGTATCCACTTAAGGATCAATTGCATTTTATGCCATCAGAACAATTTGTTCTTAAAGAATCCTACTCCAAAATGGTGAATACCCCTCTGTAGTGCTCAAAGTGCTTGTAGTTCCTTTAACAAAAGGTAACATTTAGCCATTAGGGGTTTAACTCAAATAACGACTAAACAAAACACAACTTATTAGCTCTTTTTTTAAAACCTTCTTCACGTATGCCCTAATTAGAGATGTAACAGTTCCTTTGTTAAAAACAAAGATCATTAAGAAAATGTATACTTTAAATTAACTTTGAATTGGGGGGGAAAGTTGCACAGTAATGCTGCTCACTTTGGCTCTCCACTGTGATCCAGCACACAAGCTGCCAGCAATGTGAGACATTTCATGGTACAGTAACCTGAGAACTAATCGTGGCCTACGGGAGCTGATTTTAAACTCACATTCCATTATTGCGAGCGTCAGCTAAGCTCGGGGCTTCCTCTGGACCAATGAATTTGACTGCGTTGTATTCTGCGCCGTGATCACCTACAAATGCTGACACATGTTTCTCGTGGTGATTCTCCTACATAAAACACAGGAAAAAGAGAACAAAGACTTTCAGTGCTCTGTCACCCTGCAGGGAAACTGTCCAGACAGAGAGAGAGCCTGGAATTTAGCATATTTATTCATTCTAGACTAAGCAAACGACCAGCAGTGGACTGCAGATGCCTGGGGCAAAGCTACATATATAAAGAGGAAGTGTTACTTTCCTTAAAGTGACTGTGGAATGGAGGGAAGTAAATCCCACTGATCTTCACTGCCCTTATTCCCTATGAGTGCAATCAATGTCCACATATGCTCTGCTTGAATATATGCGCTCAGCATCTTTTCCCCCAGGATTCCCTGTGCACGCATGCGCAGTCACGGGTCACTCACAAGGAATTAATGGACATTTGGAATTTACATACAAAGATAAAAACAGGAGGGTTAATATTGATCCCTACGGCAGACATCCACATATGTTATGAAATGCATAAGTTAGATTACAGTTTGTTACGCTGGTATTTTTAATCTTCTTTTTAACAATAAATAGCTTTGCTCCAAGAGTTCATTCATTCGCTCAATCTGCAGATTTTTCAATTTTTGCACCAAAAATGCTATGTCTTTTGGGAGTTGTAGTTCACCTGTTAGCTTTCTAGAGCAGAAAGATGACAATTGGACTACCATTACCAAAAGGCACTTCTGAGCTTATGCCAGTACTTTATGGACACAGCAATGTTAAGTGGGCATGACTGGCTGAGTCACTTCCTGATCTGGCCTGAGGTGTAAAAGTTTAAAATCACATGACGCAAAGACAAACTTCAAAACGAGAATATATGGATTATTTTTAAAATGATTTTATGCTTTTTATTTTTGCATATTATTTATATAATGCATGAAAAAAGAGTGGGTCAACCTAGTTTGGAGTATCCGTTTACTAGTTAGATTTAAAGCAGAAACTGTAGTGCTATTTAAATAATACCAGCTTTGAGATAAATATTTTCAGGATTCTTCTGACGAACAAGCAAATATCAAACTGCTACTGCTTCCACAGCCACCATTTCGGTTTCATTTGTCAATAAAGCTTCGAAAAGCTGCCCATTAAAGTGGAGTTAATTTTCCCCCAGCCTGTCACCCAGACTTGGCTTTCTGGGTCCACTGCGCCCCCTATTGGAACTAAAACCTCGGCACCCTAAAAGGTTAGTAAGTAATAACCGTCAGCCCCAGTGAGGACCATCTCTTTGGAGAAGTGTGGATGGTAACTAGCCCAGGGTCTGCATCAAGCAGCAGGAGATCTGATAGAATGTTTTACGTCACCGATCACCTGCCAAGGCTATCGGAATGCTATAAGTGGGAGTAACACCCCAACAAGTTACATTAACAATCAGACCGCTGTGAGGACGGGATGTTACTTACATGGTTGGCAATATAAACTTGGATCCGTTTCTTTGGATACTGCAAGTTAGTGAGTCTCTTAAAGAATTCAGAGACAAATGGAGTTGGTTGTTCTATGAAGACACCAATCACTACCAAAGGGAAAGACTCTTCGTTCTGTGAAAGAAAAGGAGACTTAATTAATGTTAAACAAAGCCTGTAGGACCCAAAAACTGAAAGGCCAGACTATGCACGCTCTTCAGGGAAAACAAACTTCTAGCTGTCTTTAACCTCCCATTGGTAAACACACTCTCGAAAGGCTGTACAAAGCAATAAGAGAACATCTGGTGCAGTACCACTTTTGGACACTATGGTGCAGCAGCATGCGCTTTTAGACCCTTGGTCTTTTAGGGATAACTCAAGCTTTAAAAGGTGCTTTTACACAGCAAGGATTTCTGGGAGTTGTAGTTGAGAGATCAGCTTTCTAAAGGCAAAAGCTGACAACTAAACGAAAACTCCACAAAACCCCTGCTCTGTACTGCTGTGTAGAGAATGATGGCATATAATAATAATAATAATACTACTAATAATACGAATAATAATAATAATAATAATATGCTCAGCGCCGGCATTGTACAGCGCCATGGAATATATAAATAATAATAATAATACGAATAATAATAATAATAATAATAATATGCTCAGCACCGGCATTGTACAGCGCCATGGAATATATAAATAATAATAATAATAATAATAATAATATGCTCAGCACCGGCATTGTACAGCGCCATGGAATATATAAATAATAATAATAATAATAATAATAATAATAATAATAATAATAATAATAATATGCTCAGCACCGGCATTGTACAGCGCCATGGAATATATAAATAATAATAATATAATAATAATAATATGCTCAGCACCGGCATTGTACAGCGCCATGGAATATATAAATAATAATAATAATAATAATAATAATAATAATAATAATAATAATAATAATAATATGCTCAGCACCGGCATTGTACAGCGCCATGGAATATATAAATAATAATAATAATAATATGCTCAGCACCGGCATTGTACAGCGCCATGGAATATATAAATAATAATAATAATAATAATATGCTCAGCACCGGCATTGTACAGCGCCATGGAATATATAAATAATAATAATAATAATAATAATAATAATAATAATAATAATAATATGCTCAGCACCGGCATTGTACAGCGCCATGGAATATATAAATAATAATAATAATAATAATAATAATAATAATATGCTCAGCACCGGCATTGTACAGCGCCATGGAATATATAAATAATAATAATAATAATAACAACAATAATAATAATAATAATATGCTCAGCACCGGCATTGTACAGCGCCATGGAATATATAAATAATAATAATAATAATAATAATAATATGCTCAGCACCGGCATTGTACAGCGCCATGGAATATATAAATAATAATAATAATAACAATAATAACAATAATAATAATAATAATAATAATAATATGCTCAGCACCGGCATTGTACAGCGCCATGGAATATATAAATAATAATAATAATAATAATAATAATAATAAAATGCTCAGCACCGGCATTGTACAGCACCAAGGAATATATAAATAATAATAATAATAATAAAATGCTCAGCACCGGCATTGTACAGCGCCATGGAATATATAAATAATAATAATAATAATAATAATAAAATGCTCAGCACCGGCATTGTACAGCGCCATGGAATATATATATAAATAATAATAATAATAATAATAATAATAATAATAAAATGCTCAGCGCCGGCATTGTACAGCGCCATGGAATATATAAATAATAATAATAATAATAATAATAATATGTGACGGGAGCATCCTGCCATAGACAGGGGTACCTGCAGTAAAGCCTAGGGATTGTAATTTTAATCACAATTCATGGTGGTATTATTATTATTATTATTATTATTTTTATTTTCATACATAATGTCTGACACATCTAGTGGAAGTTAGTTGCCATTTCTCTGAAAGATAATTCACCTTAATTCCTTGAAGGCTGCGCAGTCCCTCGTCACACACAGTGCAGCCGGTTTCAAAGGTCCAGCTCCGGGGAATGTAGTTTCCAAGATAATTTAGTTGAAGCTGTGAGACAGACAGATACAATATTAGTAAGCGCCCCGGGGACTCGAGCTCAGCTAGTAAATTAAACGAATGGGTATTTAGATTCCGACCTCACAGCTAAGAGACCCCTAAGAGACTCCATGTGACGTATACTCTACTCTGACGTATACTATACTGTGACGTATAGAAACATTTAAATACATAAAGGGAATCAACACAGTAAAGGAGGAGACTATATTTAAAAGAAGAAAAACTACCACAACCAGAGGACATAGTCTTAAATTAGAGGGACAAAGGTTTAAAAATAATATCAGGAAGTATTACTTTACTGAGAGGGTAGTGGATGCATGGAATAGCCTTCCAGCTGAAGTGGTAGAGGTTAACACAGTAAAGGAGTTTAAGCATGCGTGGGATAGGCATAAGGCTATCCTAACTATAAGATAATGCCAGGGACTAATGAAAGTATTTAGAAAACTGGGCAGACTAGATGGGCCGAATGTGACGGCAGATAAGAACCATTCTGTTTCTATGTTTCTATGTATACTATACTATACTGCATATACTATACTGTGACCTATACTATACTGTGACCTATACTATACTGCATATACTATACTGTGACGTATACTATACTGCATATACTATACTGTGACGTAAGTGACATTTCAGTTCAGTCACGCCTCACGCACGAACAATATATAAGGTTTTAAATGCAACTCTAACTGAATGTGACATCTCAAATGAACGTTTTTGCCACATGGAGAGAGACACAAACACACGAAATGCAGCATGGATGCAATAAAGTGACAGGGAAGTGTGTCCATTTTTGGCAGCTGTACGAGTTCATTAGAAACATGTTGAACCCAATTATTATGATTTATGAAACGCTAACACATTTCGCAGCGCTGGAATCTGAAATCAGACACGTTGTAGCTATTTACTAACCTTGGTGGCCTTGTTCCCATGGATTAAAACAGGAAGAGTGTTATACGCAAGATTCCTAGCTCGGACTCTTCCATTTTCAAATTTTAGTACTACGTCCCCTGTAAGTAAAAGCAATATCCATAGATTAAAAATGGCAAAGTCCAATAATATACATCAACAGGACGCTGACCGGTTATAAGACATTGATCAGGACATTCCATTAAGAAGCAGGGGTCTGTAAACTACATTACCCACAATGCCTTTCCAGCTAGCAAACATTGTGTCAACCATAATAAATGGTGTATGAAAAGAAGTAACATCCAAATAGTATGTGTTATAATCTACACATGTACTTATGGGGACACTATAGTCACCAGAACAACTACAGCTTATTGTATAGTATTCAGCTTATTGTATAGTATTCAGCTTAATGTATAGTACTCAGCTTATTGTATAGTACACAGCTTATTGTATAGTACTCAGCTTATTGTATAGTACTCAGCTTATTGTATAGTACACAGCTTATTGTATAGTACACAGCTTATTGTATAGTATACAGCTTATTGTATAGTACTCAGCTTATTGTATAGTACACAGCTTATTGTATAGTACACAGCTTATTGTATAGTATACAGCTTATTGTATAGTACACAGCTTATTGTATAGTACACAGCTTATTGTATAGTATACAGCTTATTGTATAGTACACAGCTTATTGTATAGTACTCAGCTTATTGTATAGTACACAGCTTAATGTATAGTACACAGCTTATTGTATAGTACACAGCTTATTGTATAGTACTCAGCTTAATGTATAATACACAGCTTATTGTATAGTACTCAGCTTAATGTATAGTACTCAGCTTAATGTATAGTATACAGCTTATTGTATAGTACACAGCTTAATGTATAGTACACAGCTTATTGTATAGTACACAGCTTATTGTATAGTACTCAGCTTAATGTATAGTACTCAGCTTAATGTATAGTATTCACCTTATTGTATAGTACACAGCTTAATGTATAGTACTCAGCTTAATGTATAGTACACAGCTTATTGTATAGTACACAGCTTATTGTATTTGTTCTGGTAAGTATAATCATACCCTTTAGGCTTTGTGCAGTAAACACTGTATTTCCAAATAAATTGCAATGTTTACATTACATCCTAGTGAAACCTCGACTGGCCTCTCCCCAGATGGCTACTAGAGGTGATTCCTGGGGCAGTGCTGCACAGTGTGACTGACATTCAGTGTCTCCACCCTCTGCATGCAGACACTGAACTTTCCTCAGAGATGCATTGATTCAATGAATCTCTATGAGGAGATGCTGATTGACCAGGGCTGTGTTTGGCTTGTGCTGGCTCTGCCCCAGATATGGCTCATAGATAGTCTTAACCATTCCTTTGCTTTCCTATGGATTGGCTCAGATTACCACTTCTGATGATGTCAGTCAAGCAGGCAGATCAGGAGCAGAGGTAGCAGACTGAAATGAAGGTAAGATGATACTAGATTTAGGGGGGCCAGATGATGGTTTTAACACTTTAGGGTCAGGAATACATTTTGTTTTCCTGACCCTATAGTGTTCCTTTAAAACCCACTTTTATCTATTTCGTACTCACCCACAGATCCGTGGAGATTTTGGAAGATTCGACATCTGTGATCGAGTGTAATGTTAATCTTCTCCTTCATATAAAAAACACAAAATAATATATAAATCACTTGCTATTTAAATTCTGCATTAACATTAAGGATGTATTTACTAAACAGGGACGTGCAGTGAATTTGAAAACTCTTGTGATAAATTTAGGCCAAAGTAGCGAAGCTGGGAAGAGAGATCAATAGGAGTATTATTTCTAACTCCGCTGTTTGGTCCTGAATTCTCCAAATTCACGTTTCAATTCACTAAATATCACTGTGAAGTCATTTAAACCTCCTTGAAGGACAGTTTCATATATTTAATTAAGGCATGTTAATTTTCCAGTTTCGAACTACGTCTGCTGAATGCACAAGAAAGTCTTAAAACATGTTTATAGAAAGGACAACCGTTTTCCTGACTGGCTATGTATGTTATCGTTTTGCAGATCGTTTTATGTAGCAACATTCCGATAGTTTCCATGGTGACAGCTCCAATTTTAGAATTTGCTCCAGAATCATATTTGACCCTCGCTGTATTTTTTTTATCCTTACCCGTTTCACTGGATCTAGGAAGAGATTGGAAAAAAATAACTGGCTGCTGGCGTCATCCGCGTCGTCCCAGTCTGCTAAAAGTTTGTGTAGATGATTTGCTGTGCCTATAAATGCTGCAGAGGGGAAAACAGAAAAATCCCGTACATAGTGTAAAAACACAATATTAAAAGAATTAAATTTAAAAAAAATACAGAAGCAAAAACTGATTGTTGTAATTTCTTAGTGGATTTAAAAAGAGGAACGCCTTTATCACTATACCCCACTCGCTCGAGCATTGAAGCTCACTGAGCAGGGCCCTCTGTTCCTGTGCGTCCAGCTCGTCTGGTTACAATCATGTCTGTTAGTCACCACATTGTACAGCGCTACGGAATGTCGGTGCTTTATGAAAAATAATATCAGGTGTATAGTTATGTGTTTGTTCATAGTTACATAGCTACATAGTTACGTAGCTGAAAAGAGACTTGCGTCCATCAAGTTCAGCCTTCCTCACATTTGTTTTATGCTGTTGATCCAAAAGAAGGCAAAAAAAACACAGTTTGAAGCACAATACTCCCAAAGGCAATAAAAACTAAATCAGGAAAAAAAGAACATCATCTTCTGGTCTGAACACAAGATCTGCAAATCTGATGCCGCTGACCACAGATTTCGGGATAAATGACAGGTGTTGGAAAGGCAATGATACTCAACCCAATCTGGACTTCAAATATACAAAACAGAACATCCATTTCTTAATAGTTTTTCTGCTTTAAAGACAATAAACTTCCCTTAATGTGTATTTTACAAACATTTTGGTGTTTCCAGCAGAGCCACAATAAAGAAATGAATGCTCAGAGTGTGTCCCTGACAAACAGAATCAATAAATAATTCCGTGTTCACACACACTTATTGACAAAATGAACGGTTAAACATACCTCCAGATCCCAGGAAACGTTTGCCCTCCTGGACCGAGGGATATTTTGTCTCAAGACGTCTATCAGGGTAAACCACGCTTTCTGACGAGAAAACCACTTTACTCTTGGCTTGCTTAAATTTCTTAATCAGTTCTGCAGGGCCCGATGCAAAGATTGTGTCATAACTAAAATAAACAAAATAAATGCAGGTTATAAGGGGAAAACAAACAAACAACAAACATTATCTCATAAAGCATGGTAACTAAAACAAACAGGATATAACCCACCTCAAAGCACTCGATGTCCGACTATCTTATATCCAGAACAGTTAGTGACAATTATATTTCATTACACATCCTAACGTTCAGTGCGACTTAAAGGACAAATGTCACCTTAAAAGTAATATAATAACCCATTCATTAAGTTTTTAAAGGAAATAGAGTTTTTTTTTTAAAAATTAAAGTATATATCAAAATTTTTTTAAACCTCATCCCTACATTGAGTATTTTCCAAGATCCTTCAGCTATGTACATGCACCTTGAATCAGACAGAGTTTGAAAATGAACACTTAGTCTGTATGACCTTCCCTGCTGGGCTCCCAGCACAGAAAAAGGGACGACCATAGAGACTCACTGTTCGTTTTCTGTCTGATCGAAGGTGCATGTATTTGGCTGTAGGATCCGGTCATTTCATTACATATACTTCTTTTATTTTAAAAATCCCTTTCAATACTTGATGAAAGGTCATTAACAGTTATCCTTTATATTGACGTGGACACCTGACCATTTCTTTCCATAATTCTGTTTAAAACAATAATGCAAATAGATTAAGATTATTTTCACGTGACTAGAAGTGCTCTGGAATTACCACTTAAAGATGTGTCTGTATTTCCATCTTGGAATTCTAACCCCCAGTAACAGGCTGTAAAGATCATGCAATAAAACCCCCCAGGGATTTCTTCCATGGGGAACATACTTCTGATATGCCTGCTCTAGCAATACCTGTCCGTGTACAGAATAATAAGATCTTCTCTGTCTGCGTATTGATCGAGATCAGATTTTAGGAGCCGCACTTTCTGTCCTTCCCCTCTCCATTCTTCATGGAGTCCCAGTACCTGCAGAGAGACGACACAGATATTGTGAGCAGTGATCATTTTATTTGTTTGTCATTAAATATGAAATGATTACAATACACTGTATCCCGTGTATGTGCTCTGTACAAACTTAGACAGTGGACCCTCACAAAACAGCCGTTATATTTAAACACATTAAATATATCCGTAAACGAACTCCCTTTACATTTTACAGTATGTGAGATTTCCACAGTCTATGTTAATGGAAGTAGCAAAATAAAGTTAAACAATACCAGCGCTCAATTCATAGTACAGAAATCTATACACGAACATTATTAAATCCAATGCAAATAGTGAACATTATTCATTTTCTATCTATTACTGGTATTTATAAAGTTCCAACATATTCCGCAGCGCTGTACAATTGGGGAAAAGACCAATACAAAAAGGTAGAGGCCCTGCCCATGAGCTTACAATCTAAAGATTAAATTACAAATAGGTATTTGTTCGTGTATTTACATTTTGTTGTTTGCTTATTTACAAGGGAACAGCAAAAGGCTAGGTTTTTTTTGCATGTGTGATTTAATGCATGATCTAATTTTTTTTAATGCCATTTAAGAAAGCCTTATTGGTGAAACGCGTAATGGTTATTTTATATTGTGTATTTTAGATTAATTCAAAGTTTTTGGTTAATGACTGTGCTAATTCTCTTTTTATTGTATTTTTATGCACTTTTACTAATTTTACTTTCCTGGCTTTTTACTGTTGTTCCTGCATTTAAAGAAATCCCAGGTGGGGATCATACCACCAACGCTTTACTAATAGAGCAGTGTTTCTGCTCTATACCTGTGAGTATTATTTGAGTTACTTTTACGCAATTGAGAGCACTATTGTCGCCTCTTTTTATCCCCCTTTGGAGCCTTGGATGACCAGACGGTGTTGACAGAAGCATTCCCTTCACATATCCCATAAGCGGGGATTATACTGCTGTACGCCCTTCACACCAGAGCTGGCCATAGCTCTTTTAAATGTGAGTTCTTTACCTTCTGCTATTATTTCACCCTCTGGATTTTAGACGTATTGCACTACTGGCTGCCCCCGTCTCCTAGTTTTCCATATATGCGAATACCCTGAGACACTAGGATGCACCCACTTCTACTAAAAGTCTACCCATCTATATCCCATCAAGCATTGTTGCTCTAGTGAGACTCTTTTGGACTATTTTACGTTAATTTATTTATTATTTTTTGCTGGCGCAGCCCTACCCCATTTCTCTGTATTTTCCCATTTGTTGAAGAATCTGAGGGGTCTCCTTCGTTTGGGTTGCAGCCTATCTTCGTATTGTTTGTTAATTAGCGCTGAATTCCTTCTGTATTTAATGATCTAACTTCCTGCATTAAAGGATAAAGTTACACTGCATTCTACGGTGAGCCTTTAACAAGCACAGAAGGCAGTACTCTACGATCACTGGATTCCAACTAAGTTACATAGAAAGTAAAACCTACCTCTGGATAATTACTGGGTATGGAGTAAAATTCCTGGCTCCAGATTGGGATTTGCTCTGACATGCCTGCACCTTATATTAGTTTAGGGTAATTGTGAATGGGTCCGCCCATCCCCCTGCCTAGCCTGGTCTCCTCTACAGTTGCTAATAAATGTTAAATTCGAGGCTAGCGTTAGGTTTGGTGACTGGGTGAAATCATCAAACTATCTCCCATTCACTCACCTTCACTTTGTAGTTAAAACACTGCGCCGACCTTTGAAATCGCTTCAGGCCATCCGAGTCCTCTGTGGCTACAGTCAGAATCAAAAGGTTTTCTGTAGCAGGGAAAAAATGTTCTTTGTTATTCTATAAAAAGGCAATAAAGAATCTAAGCCATGGGAGATTATACAGAGGACAGTGACTGGGATATATCAAAGGTTTATATTGCTATATGTCAGACATGTGCGTAGACTTGGAGGCTAGCCGAGCATCTTGGGTACTGTAGTTAAAACAAATATGCAGTGATAGTCCAAATATACAAATATCAGCTGCCTGGAACTCAATAATAAACCATTTTATTAATCAATAGACACATTATATTATTAGATACATAGCATCAGGCATGTTAACATGGATACAGTGTAATAAATGGATATGAGATACATTCAGTAATATAGTCATGTGATATAACGCTGGTTATGTTAGGTGTACTTTGTCGCCATGCTGACATACATAAATTAGCATTTGGGGCTAGACGGTAAGCATCTTAGGAAGTTTAGTTGTCAAACATCTGGAAAAGCAAATCAGTGCTTTAAAGCATTTAAATCAGGCTTCCCCAAACTCCGGCCCTCCAGATGTTGCTACAACTCCCATCATTCTCAGCTTATTTCATTCATAGAATCATGGGAGTTGTAGTTCAGCAACATCTGGAGGGCCGGAGTTTGGGGAAGCCTGATTTAAATGACTGATTAATGCCTTGCTTGTTAAGCTATGAAGAACAGGGGCAAGTGTCTCACTGCACGGGGTATTATATGAATTCAGAGTCTACGCTCAGCCCAGGTCACTCCTTAGAAACTTCCTCCAATGTCTCTGGAGTCTGAATCCCCAGACAGACACATTCCTAGCTAACTGTATTCCTCATGAATGGTTCCATTTTCTGGCAAACAATCCGGGTACTTTTTAACCCAGGAAAGTCTACAGGCTGTCTGTTTATCTTTTCTTTTTTCCCTTCATTCTGCAGGACTGGTTTTTTAATTTTTTATTAATACAGGTTTGCTCTTCATGATCTCGCAGACACAAAATTATTCCTGCAGCTCACATGTAATATATTAAAAAATATTAAATAATAATTGACTCTTTGTTCCATAGACACAAGTTGGATTTAATATTCAGAGTGTGTTTCTCCATTAATCAGAGAAAGAGGTCTCAATATAAATTATTATATATTCACGTATACATACTTTAAAAAAATGATTTTTTTACCAAAACAGTTCATTTTGGTTTCATACGTCTCTGGCTCTGTTGGGAACCAGCGATGCTACAGGCAATAAATAAAACCAGAAGTTGCACAAAATTGACATTGCTGATGTTGAAGTGTGAACGTTTGGCTTAGCGTATCAGTGCAAAACGCAAGTTTCAAACCATTCGTACAAGCTTTGGCAGCCACCCCTGGCACCATGCCCACCGTAACATGCTGTAGTGGTGGTTACTTAAAATGGCCGTCACTTTACAATTCCCTTATTCTTACAATTCTTTGCTTAGCTGCATACAGACAGCGGAACAGCAAAATATACACATGTACTTGCATTCATTCATTCATTCAGGGCTATATAACGTTAGATATAGCTTTACAGTTACAGTGCTCGCTCCTAAAATGTAAATGTAAATCAGTAATGGAAATGATACCTTACCATATAACATATATGGGGAGGTACAGAGGGTGATATCTATACAGTAAGTTATACAGGGAGGTACACAGCATGATATCTATACAGTAAGTTATACAGGGAGGTACAGAGGGCGATATCTATACAGTAAGTTATACAGGGAGGTACACAGGGTGATATCTATACAGTAAGGTATACGGGGAGGTACACAGGGCGATATCTATACAGTAAGTTATATGGGGAGGTACACAGGGTGATATCTATACAGTAAGTTATACAGGGAGGTACACAGGGTGATATCTATACAGTAAGTTATACAGGAGGTACACAGGGTGATATCTATACAGTAAGTTATACAGGGAGGTACACAGGGTGATATCTATACAGTAAGTTATACAGGGAGGTACACAGGGTGATATCTATACAGTAAGTTATACAGGGAGGTACAGAGGGCGATATCTATACAGTAAGTTATACAGGGAGGTACACAGGGTGATATCTATACAGTAAGTTATATGGGGAGGTACACAGGGCGATATCTATACAGTAAGGTATACGGGGAGGTACACAGGGTGATATCTATACAGTAAGTTATACGGGAGGTACACAGGGTGATATCTATACAGTAAGTTATATGGGGAGGTACACAGGGCGATATCTATACAGTAAGGTATACGGGGAGGTACACAGGGTGATATCTATACAGTAAGTTATACAGGGAGGTACACAGGGTGATATCTATACAGTAAGTTATACAGGGAGGTACACAGGGCGATATCTATACAGTAAGGTATACGGGGAGGTACACAGGGCGATATCTATACAGTAAGTTATATGGGGAGGTACACAGGGTGATATCTATACAGTAAGTTATACAGGGAGGTACACAGGGCGATATCTATACAGTAAGGTATACGGGGAGGTACACAGGGCGATATCTATACAGTAAGTTATATGGGGAGGTACACAGGGTGATATCTATACAGTAAGTTATACAGGGAGGTACACAGGGCGATATCTATACAGTAAGTTATACAGGGAGGTACACAGGGCGATATCTATACAGTAAGGTATACGGGGAGGTACACAGGGCGATATCTATACAGTAAGTTATACAGGGAGGTACACAGGGCGATATCTATACAGTAAGTTATATGGGGAGGTACACAGGGCGATATCTATACAGTAAGTTATACGGGGAGGTACACAGGGTGATATCTATGCAGTAAGTTATACAGGGAGGTACACAGGGTGATATCTATACAGTAAGTTATACAGGGAGGTACACAGGGCGATATCTATACAGTAAGTTATACAGGGAGGTACACAGGGCGATATCTATACAGTAAGGTATACGGGAAGGTACACAGGTTGATATCTATACAGTAAGTTATACAGGGAGGTACACAGGGCGATATCTATACAGTAAGGTATACGGGAAGGTACACAGGTTGATATCTATACAGTAAGTTATACAGGGAGGTACACAGGGTGATATCAATACAGTAAGTTATATGGGGAGGTACACAGGGCGATATCTATACAGTAAGTTATACGGGGAGGTACACAGCATGATATCTATACAGTAAGTTATACAGGGAGGTACACAGGGTGATATCTATACAGTAAGTTATATGGGGAGGTACACAGGGTGATATCTATACAGTAAGTTATATGGGGAGGTACACAGGGTGATATCTATACAGTAAGTTATATGGGGAGGTACACAGGGCGATATCTATACAGTAAGTTATACGGGGAGGTACACAGGGTGATATCTATACAGTAAGTTATATGGGGAGGTACACAGGGCGATATCTATACAGTAAGTTATACGGGGAGGTACACAGGGCGATATCTATACAGTAAGTTATACAGGGAGGTACACAGGGCGATATCTATACAGTAAGTTATATGGGGAGGTACACAGGGCGATATCTATACAGTAAGTGATATGGGGAGGTACACAGGGCGATATCTATACAGTAAGTTATACAGGGAGGTACACAGGGTGATATCTATACAGTAAGTTATATGGGGAGGTACACAGGGCGATATCTATACAGTAAGTTATACGGGGAGGTACACAGGGTGATATCTATACAGTAAGTTATACGGGGAGGTACACAGGGTGATATCTATACAGTAAGTTATATGGGGAGGTACACAGGGCGATATCTATACAGTAAGTTATACGGGGAGGTACACAGGGTGATATCTATACAGTAAGTTATATGGGGAGGTACACAGGGTGATATCTATGCAGTAAGTTATACGGGGAGGTACACAGGGTGATATCTATACAGTAAGTTATACAGGGAGGTACACAGGGCGATATCTATACAGTAAGTTATACGGGGAGGTACACAGGGTGATATCTATACAGTAAGTTATATGGGGAGGTACACAGGGTGATATCTATGCAGTAAGTTATACAGGGAGGTACACAGGGTGATATCTATACAGTAAGTTATACGGGGAGGTACACAGGGTGATATCTATACAGTAAGTTATATGGGGAGGTACACAGGGTGATATCTATACAGTAAATTATACGGGGAGGTACACAGGGTGATATCTATACAGTAAATTATACGGGGAGGTACACAGGGTGATATCTATACAGTAAGTTATACAGGGAGGTACACAGGGTGATATCTATACAGTAAGTTATACAGGGAGGTACACAGGGTGATATCTATACAGTAAGTTATACAGAGAGGTACACAGGGCGATATCTATACAGTAAGTTATACAGGGAGGTACACAGGGCGATATCTATACAGTAAGTTATACAGGGAGGTACACAGGGTGATATCTATACAGTAAGTTATACGGGGAGGTACACAGGGTGATATCTATACAGTAAGTTATACAGAGAGGTACACAGGGCGATATCTATACAGTAAGTTATACAGGGAGGTACACAGGGCGATATCTATACAGTAAGTTATACAGGGAGGTACACAGGGTGATATCTATACAGTAAGTTATATGGGGAGGTACACAGGGTGATATCTATGCAGTAAGTTATACAGGGAGGTACACAGGGTGATATCTATACAGTAAGTTATACGGGGAGGTACACAGGGTGATATCTATACAGTAAGTTATACGGGGAGGTACACAGGGTGATATCTATACAGTAAGTTATACAGAGAGGTACACAGGGCGATATCTATACAGTAAGTTATACAGGGAGGTACACAGGGCGATATCTATACAGTAAGTTATACAGGGAGGTACACAGGGTGATATCTATACAGTAAGTTATATGGGGAGGTACACAGGGCGATATCTATACAGTAAGTTATACGGGGAGGTACACAGGGTGATATCTATACAGTAAGTTATACAGGGAGGTACACAGGGTGATATCTATACAGTAAGTTATACGGGGAGGTACACAGGGTGATATCTATACAGTAAGTTATACGGGGAGGTACACAGGGTGATATCTATACAGTAAGTTATACGGGGAGGTACACAGGGCGATATCTATACAGTAAGTTATACAGGGAGGTACACAGGGCGATATCAATACAGTAAGTTATATGGGGAGGTACACAGGGTGATATCTATACAGTAAGTTATATGGGGAGGTACACAGGGTGATATCTATACAGTAAGTTATACGGGGAGGTACACAGGGTGATATCTATACAGTAAGTTATACGGGGAGGTACACAGGGTGATATCTATACAGTAAGTTATACGGGGAGGTACACAGGGTGATATCTATACAGTAAGTTATATGAGGAGGTACACAGGGTGATATCTATACAGTAAGTTATACGGGGAGGTACACAGGGCGATATCTATACAGTAAGTTATACAGGGAGGTACACAGGGCGATATCTATACAGTAAGTTATACAGGGAGGTACACAGGGTGATATCTATACAGTAAGTTATATGGGGAGGTACACAGGGCGATATCTATACAGTAAGTTATACAGGGAGGTACACAGGGTGATATCTATACAGTAAGTTATATGGGGAGGTACACAGGGTGATATCTATACAGTAAGTTATATGGGGAGGTACACAGGGTGATATCTATACAGTAAGTTATACAGGAGGTACACAGGGTGATATCTATACAGTAAGTTATACAGAGAGGTACACAGGGCGATATCTATACAGTAAGTTATACGGGGAGGTACACAGGGTGATATCTATACAGTAAGTTATATGGGGAGGTACACAGGGCGATATCTATACAGTAAGTTATACAGGAGGTACACAGGGTGATATCTATACAGTAAGTTATACAGGGAGGTACACAGGGCGATATCTATACAGTAAGTTATACAGGGAGGTACACAGGGTGATATCTATACAGTAAGTTATATGGGGAGGTACACAGGGCGATATCTATACAGTAAGTTATACAGGAGGTACACAGGGTGATATCTATACAGTAAGTTATACAGGAGGTACACAGGGCGATATCTATACAGTAAGTTATATGGGGAGGTACACAGGGCGATATCTATACAGTAAGTTATATGGGGAGGTACACAGGGCGATATCTATACAGTAAGTTATATGGGGAGGTACACAGGGCGATATCTATACAGTAAGTTATACGGGGAGGTACACAGGGTGATATCTATACAGTAAGTTATACAGGGAGGTACACAGGGCGATATCTATACAGTAAGTTATACGGGGAGGTACACAGGGCGATATCTATACAGTAAGTTATACAGGGAGGTACACAGGGCGATATCTATACAGTAAGTTATATGGGGAGGTACACAGGGCGATATCTATACAGTAAGTTATACAGGGAGGTACACAGGGTGATATCTATACAGTAAGGTATACGGGGAGGTACACAGGGTGATATCTATACAGTAAGTTATACAGGGAGGTACACAGGGTGATATCTATACAGTAAGTTATATGGGGAGGTACACAGGGCGATATCTATACAGTAAGTTATATGGGGAGGTACACAGGGCGATATCTATACAGTAAGTTATACAGGGAGGTACACAGGGTGATATCTATACAGTAAGTTATACAGGGAGGTACACAGGGTGATATCTATACAGTAAGTTATATGGGGAGGTACACAGGGTGATATCTATACAGTAAGTTATACAGGGAGGTACACAGGGCGATATCTATACAGTAAGTTATACAGGGAGGTACACAGGGCGATATCTATACAGTAAGTTATATGGGGAGGTACACAGGGTGATATCTATACAGTAAGGTATACGGGGAGGTACACAGGGTGATATCTATACAGTAAGTTATACAGGGAGGTACACAGGGTGATATCTATACAGTAAGTTATACAGGGAGGTACACAGGGCGATATCTATACAGTAAGTTATACAGGGAGGTACACAGGGTGATATCTATACAGTAAGTTATACAGGGAGGTACACAGGGTGATATCTATACAGTAAGTTATACGGGGAGGTACACAGCATGATATCTATACAGTAACTTATACGGGAAGGTACACAGAATTAATATCTGATATATAACAGGACAGGTTGGGGGGTACACAGGATTAATATATAACAGGACAGGTTGCCAGTTGGGGGGTACACAGGATTACTATATAACAGGACAGGTTTGGGGGTGCACAGGATTAATATATAACAGGACAGGTTGCCAGTTGGGGTGTACACAGGATTACTATATAACAGGACAGGTTTTGGGGTACACAGGATTACTATATAACAGGACAGGTTTTGGGGTACACAGGATTACTATATAACAGGACAGGTTTTGGGGTACACAGGATTACTATATAACAGGACAGGTTGCCAGTTGGGGGGTACACAGGATTACTATATAACAGGACAGGTTTGGGGGTACACAGGATTAATATATAACAGGACAGGTTGCCAGTTGGGGGGTACACAGGATTACTATATAAAAGGACAGGTTTTGGGGTACACAGGATTACTATATAACAGGACAGGTTGCCAGTTGGGGGGTACACAGGATTACTATATAACAGGACAGGTTTGGGGGGTACACATGATTACTATATAACAGGACAGGTTTTGGGGTACACAGGATTACTATATAACAGGACAGGTTTGGGGGGTACACAGGATTAATATATAACAGGACAGGTTGCCAGTTGGGGGGTACACATGATTACTCTATAACAGGACAGGTTTGGGGGGTACACATGATTAATATATAACAGGACAGGTTGCCAGTTGGGGGGTACACATGATTACTATATAACAGGACAGGTTTGGGGGTACACAGGATTACTATATAACAGGACAGGTTGCCAGTTGGGGGGTACACAGGATTACTATATAACAGGACAGGTTTGGGGGTACACAGGATTACTATATAACAGGACAGGTTTTGGGATACACAGGATTACTATATAACAGGACAGGTTGCCAGTTGGGGGGTATGCCCAGGCTGCAGTACTCACCCTCTATGTCAGAGCAGTGGGCCCCTGGGGGCATGCTGGGTAGGAGCCCCAGGAGCAGCAGGAGATGGATAATTCCAGCCATAGCACTAACAGCACTGGATCACACAGGATACCTAGAACCTTGCCACGCAGTGACCACGCCCCCCCCCCTCCCACTGACTCCTCCCCAGTAACCCCTTCACTGCCACACTGAGGGAACAGGCTGGGAGGGCAACCCTGCTGCTTATTATTATTATTATTGCAATTTATATAGCGCCAACAGATTCCGTAGCGCTTTACAATATTATGAGAGGGGATTTAACTATAAATAGGACAATTACAAATAAACTTACAGGAACAATAGGTTGAAGAGGACCCTGCTCGATCGAGCTTACATTCTATAGGAGGTGGGGTGTAAAACACATTAGGACAGGAATTTACACTCAAATAGGGTGGGCTGCCCTTTAGGAGAGGGCAAGAGACAGGTATGTGAGGTAGGGGTTAGTCTTGGAGGCCATAAGCTTTCCTAAAGAGATGGGTTTTAAGGCACTTCTTAAAAGATGCAAGACTAGGGGAGAGTCTGATGGCGGTAGGCAGGCTATTCCATAGGAAGGGAGCCGCCCGCGAGAAGTCCTGCAAGCGCGAGTTGGCCGTACGAGTGCGGACAACGGACAGGAGGTGGTCACGGGCAGAGCAGAGAGACCGAGAAGGGACATACCTATGGATCTGTGAGGAGATATATTTGCTGCTGGAGTATTATCTATTACTCTGCAATTAGTAATATTATTATTATTATTATTATTATTTATATAGCGCCAGCAATAATAAACACAGACTGGGCCCGCCCCCAGATATATTAACCCCTTAAGGACCGGATTGTTTTTGCGATGTTGTACATTTGTGACCAGGCATCTTTTTACACTTTTGTGGTGTTTGTGTTTAGCTGTAATTTTCCGCTCTCTCATTTACTGTTCCCATACAAATTATATATTATTTTTTTCAGGACAAAAGGGGCTTTCTTTACATACCATTATTTATATAATCTCATGTAATTTAATTTTAAAAAAAATGAAAAAATATGATGAAAAATTGAAAAAAATACAAGTTTTTTTACTTTTATGTGAAAAATCTTTTACTCATCTACAAAAGCGAATGCAAAATACTGCTAAATAGATTCAAAATGTTGTCCTGAGTTCAAAAATACCCAGTGTTTACATGCTTTTTGCTATTTTTTTGCATGTTATAGGGCTATAAGTACAAGTAGGATATTGCGGTTTCCAAACATACATTTTTAAAATGTATCAATAGTGACATTGTAACATTATTATCTGTCATAAATTGCTAAATAACACCCCACATGTACATATTTTTTTAAAAGTAGACAACCCAGGGTATTCAATATGGGGTATGTCCAGACTTTTTTTAGTAGCCACTTAGTCGCAAACACTGGCCAAAGTTAGCGTTCATATTTGTTTGTGTGTGAAAAAAGTAAAAAACTAAATTGAACGCTAATTTTGGCCAGTGTTTGTGACTAAGTGGTTACTAATAAAGACTGGACATACCCCATTTGCAATACCTTGGGTTGTATTCTTTTGCAAATGGTATGCCATCATGGGGGTAATTCTCATTCCTGGGCTACCATACGCTCTCAAAGGCAACGTAACCAACCTGGTCATTTTCAATGTAAAAATATTTGACCCATGTATTTGACCCTGTAACTTTCAAAAACGCTATAAAACCTGTACATGGGGGGTCCTGTTCTACTCAGGAGACTTTGCTGAACACAAATATTATTGTTTCAAAACTGGAAAATGTATCACAACAATTATATCATCAATAAAAGTGCTGTTTGTGTGTGAAAAATGCAAAAAAAGTCACTTTCACTGACAATATCATCGCTGTGATATGTTTTACTGTTTTGAATCACTAATATTTGTGTTCAGCGAAGTCTCCCGAGTAAAACAGTACCCCCCATGTACAGGTTTTAGGGTGTCGTAGAACGTTACAGGGTAAAATACAGTGATAGCAAATTAAATTCTCTGGACTTTTGGCCTGGGTTGGCAGGCAGGTCCCTTAAATTGCAATCAATAAAATAACTTAATTATGTAAAAATATTACATAAATACGCACGTAGAATTTAAATATATATGCATTTTTATATATTTGAAGTCTACGTGTATATTTATATAATTATTTATGTAATTTTGTATATGGACATATGAATAGTTTGCATTCTTTTTATTTATTTATATATACATAGATATATATACAATTTCATTCTAAGTGTATTTTGATATAAATATATATATATATTAATATCAAAATACAGTTAGAATAAAATTGCATATAGATATGTAATTTTTAAAAAAAAAAGTATTATTATTTTAATTTTTTTTAATTTAATTTAATTTACTTATTATTTGTATTTTATAATAATATATATATACAATATATATAGTTATTATATATATTATATATATACGTGTGTAATTTAATTATAAGTGTATTTTTATATTAATATATGTACATATTAATATAAAAATACACTTGGCATGACATTATATATATGATATAGACATAATATATGTCTATATATCATATATATATATACACATATATAATAATATATATTTTTTTATTAACTTTCACTTTAATTTTTTTTCTGATTTTACACTGGCAGGGAGACTGCCTGTCAGCACAGACAGTCCCCCTGCAGGTAGACACATGGACACCTATTGTGACCATGTGGTCGCCCTGTTGGGCGATCACATGGCCACAGGGGTCCTAAACCGCCATGGGGAGACTGTCTGGGCTGCAGGCAGTCTCCCCACAACGGGAGCACCGCCGATCGCCGCCGGGGGAACGACGGCGATCGGATAAGTACATTGGACGGTTAAGACGGTTCAGGACCGTCACCGGTCGGCAACGCAAAAATGCCGATGACGGTCCTGAACCGTCCTCCGTCCTTAAGGGGTTAATATTATTATTATTATTATTTATATAGCACCAGCAATAATAAACACAGACTGGGCCAGCCCCCAGATATATTAATATTATTATTATTTTATTATTTATATAGCACCAGCAATAATAAACACAGACTGGGCCGGCCCCCAGATATATTAATATTACTATTATTTTATTATTTATATAGCACCAGCAATAATAAACACAGACTGGGCCGGCCCCCACATATATTAATATTATTATTATTTTATTATTTATATAGCACCAGCAATAATTAACACAGACTGGGCCAGCCCCCAGATATATTAATATTATTATTATTTTATTACTTATATAGCTCCCGCAAATTACGTATCACAATAATAAACATAGACTGGGCCGGCCCCCAGATATATTAATATTACTATTATTTTATTATTTATATAGCACCAGCAATAATAAACACAGACTGGGCCGGCCCCCAGATATATTAATATTATTATTATTTTATTACTTATATAGTGTCAGGATCGGGACAGGGATCCAACACGCAGAGTACAAAGAGTGGAAAGGTACGTATACCGGGCCTTAGAATGGCCGGACTAACGTACCGAGAGTAAAGAATAGTCAGAGGCAAGCCGAGGTCGAGGGAACGAGAAGACAGATAAGCGAGAGACAAGCCGGGTCAAGGGATAACAGAGAAACAGGGTAGTACAACGAGCCGAGTCAAAACCAAAAGAGCAAACTAGAATACCAGAGCACTGAGTGACTAGACAAGCTAGAACCACGACAGGGCAATGAGCTGAAGTAAGGAGTAAGCTTAAATACCCTGGTTCTGGATGGAAATCACGCCTCTGAAAAGTACCGATTGGATATCGGACACTTGAGTGACAGATTGCTCGTGCTAGCGTCATGACGTCACGTATTGAGCGTCCTGCTAGAAAAGGACGTGGATTCCTCGCGGCCGGTGTTTAAGTGACTGGATGAACCGCGAGGAACGGAGAAGACAGCTCGCCTGGACGGATACACCACCAAGTCTCTACCTCCCTTAGAGGTAGAGGCCTCAGGTACCCTGACAGTACCCCCCCTCTCAGATACGCCCACCGGGCGGAATGAACCGGGGCGAGATGGGAAGCGAAGGTGAAATGCTCTGCGAAGGCGAGAAGCATGGACGTCCTCCTGAGGTACCCAACTCCTCTCCTCAGGACCATATCCCCTCCAGTTGACCAGATATTGCAATTTTCCCCTTGAAATTCTGGAGTCAATGATGGAGCTGACCTCGTACTCCTCCCGACCCTCCACCTGAACAGGACGAGGCGAGTAGACCTTAGAGGAGAATTTGTTGCAAATGAGGGGTTTCAACAAGGAGACATGAAAAGAGTTAGGAATGCGTAAGGCAGGTGGCAGAGCAAGGCGATACGCAACCGGATTGATACGAGTGAGAACCCTGTAAGGACCTATGTAACGAGGAGCAAATTTCATGGACGGAACTTTTAGGCGAATATTCTTAGTACTCAACCATACCCTATCCCCAGGAACAAAAACAGGAGCCGCTCTTCTATGTTTGTCAGCGTGTTTCTTGAACAGCGAGGAACTATGTAATAGAATTTGTCGAGTTTGATCCCATAATTTCTTCAGGTTGGCGACATGATCATCAACCGACGGTATCCCCTGAGAAGAGGAAACCGAAGGAAAAATCGAAGGATGAAAGCCATAGTTCATGAAGAAAGGGCTAGAGCGAGTTGAATCGCAAACAAGGTTATTGTGTGCGAACTCCGCCCAAGGAATCAGACCGACCCAATCGTCCTGGTGTTCGGAAACAAAGCAACGCAGATACTGTTCGATCTTTTGATTAGTACGTTCAGCAGCTCCGTTAGACTGAGGGTGATAGGCAGAGGAAAAGTTCAATTTGATGCCCATTTGAGAACAAAAGGATCTCCAGAAACGTGAGACAAATTGAGAACCTCTATCAGAAACAATCTCTGAAGGGATCCCATGTAGGCGAAAAACTTCTCTCGCAAAAATCTCCGCCAATTCAGGGGAAGTCGGAAGTTTAGGTAATGGCACGAAATGGGCCATCTTGGTAAATCTATCCACCACCGTGAGAATAACAGTCTGTCTTTTGGAAGCAGGCAAATCAACGATAAAGTCAATGGACAAACAGGACCAAGGTTTCTCAGGAATGTCCAAGGGGTGTAACAGGCCACATGGGGATGCATGAGATAGTTTAGTCTTGGCACAAGTCTCACAAGCTGCGACGAACTCCTCAATATCCTTACGAAGTGAAGGCCACCAGAAATCCTTGGATATCAGAGAGTACGTCTTGCGAATACCAGGATGACCAGCTATTTTACTTTCATGAAAACATTGTAAGAGCTCCAGTTGAAGTTCAGGAGGAACAAAGTTTCTTCCCTCAGGAGTGTTTCCGGGAGCTAGATGTTGTGACTTCAAGATCTGGTCAAGTAGCGGGGAATGAATTTTGAGACTGGTATTAGCAATAATATTGCATTTGGGTACAATGGAAGACAAAAGTGGTTCAACTGAAGCAGAGGGTTCATATTGGCGAGATAGCGCATCGGCTTTAGAATTCTTTGACCCAGGTCTGTAAGTCAGAACGTAATTGAAATGGGTAAGAAACAACGACCAACGAGCCTGCCTGGAGGACAGACGCTTGGCCTCTCCGATATAAGACAAGTTTTTGTGGTCTGTCAGGATGGTAACAGGATGTAATGTACCTTCCAATAAATGTCTCCATTCTTTCAAAGCCTTGATAACCGCTAGTAATTCTCTGTCACCAATGTCATACCTGCTTTCAGTACCGGTCAATTTTTTAGAGAAAAATCCACATGGATGTAATGGTTTATCAACACCCAACCTTTGAGATAGAACAGCACCTAAACCAGTCTCTGATGCGTCTACCTCGAGCAAAAATGGCAGAGAAGTGTCAGGGTGAACTAAAATTGGAGCGGAAGCGAAAAGCTCCTTGAGAGTCTTGAACGCAAGGAGAGCTTCAGTAGTCCAATTCTTAGTGTCAGCCCCCTGTTTGGTCATGTTAGTGATAGGTGCAATAATGGAAGAATAGCCCTTAATAAAGCGCCTATAATAATTGGAAAAACCAATAAATCTCTGTATGGCTTTAAGACCTGTGGGTAAAGGCCACTCTAGAATGGATTGGAGCTTATCCGGATCCATCTTAAATCCCTCCCCAGAGATCACATAGCCGAGAAAGGTTACCTGGGTTTGATCAAAGCTACATTTCTCCAACTTGCAGTACAAGCCATGCTGGAGAAGCTTGTGCAAAACCCTCCTGACTTGTTTGTGATGAATCTCAATGTCACTAGAATGAATGAGTATATCATCTAGGTATACAATGACGCACTCTTGCTGAAATTCCCTAAGAACCTCATTAATCAGATCTTGGAATACTGCTGGTGCATTGCATAACCCAAAAGGCATGACGGTATATTCATAGTGGCCATATCGAGTATTGAATGCCGTCATCCACTCATGTCCCTGCTGGATTCTCACCAAGTTATATGCCCCTCTGAGGTCTAACTTGGTGAAAATTGTAGAGCCCTTCAAACGATCGAAGAGTTCGGTGATCAAGGGAATCGGGTAAGCATTTTTAATGGTTATCTTATTCAGGCCTCGATAATCAATACAAGGTCTCAAAGAACCATCTTTCTTTTTAACAAAAAAAAATCCAGCCCCGGCAGGGGAGGAGGACCTCCTGATGAATCCCTTGTCTAAATTCTCGTGAATATATTCCTCTAGGACTGAGTTCTCCTTTATAGATAATGGGTATACATGACCTCTGGGAGGCATGGTACCAGGGAGTAGGTTAATTTTGCAATCAAAGGACCTGTGTGGGGGTAAGGTATCGGCTTTCTTTTTGTCAAATACTGCCTTTAAATCTAGATACTGAGGCGGAATTTGTGTCTCTGTAGGATTGTCAGAGGTATTCGATGTATTAGTTAATCCAAGAGGTAAGACCTTCCGCAAGCATTTTTCTTGACAATTCTCTCCCCATGAAACTATCTCCCCTGATTCCCAATTAATAATAGGGTTGTGTCTCCTCAGCCAGGAGTACCCCAGAACTATGGGAATAGACGGAGAAGAAATGAGCATCAAGGATATATCCTCTTTATGCAGGATGCCAACAGTCAAGTTAATCGGTATGGTCTCATGAAAAATAACAGGCTCAAGTAACGGTCTACCATCGATGGCCTCAACAGCCAGAGGTGTCTCTTTTAACTGGGATGGAATAGCATGCTTGGCAGCAAAACCCTGATCTATAAAGCTCTCAGCAGCTCCAGAATCGATTAGTGCCATAGTCTTAACTACTCCCTTCTCCCACTTCAAAGAAACGGGTAACACAAGCCTGAGCTCCTTGTAGTTGTGAATAGAGGACAAAGTAGAAACACCCAAGGCCTGTCCTCTAGAGGAACTTAGGTGCGAGCGTTTCCCGAACGATTGGGACAATTTAGGCGTAAATGACCCCTGACTCCACAATACATACATAAACCCTCCCTTCTCCTGTACTGTCTCTCCCTTTCAGTGAGATGAGTACTGCCTATCTGCATAGGTTCAGGAATACGTAAGTCTTCGAACTCAGAGATTTGAAAGGTAGGCGCTAGTTTAAAGGAGGGTCTACGGGTCCTATCTCGAGTGTTCTGCCTCTCTCTTAAGCGTTCATCAATACGAGATATAAAAGAAATTAAATCCTCCAAATTTTCAGGGAGTTCTCTAGTAGCGACCTCGTCAAGAATTACATCTGATAACCCATTCAGAAACACATCTATATAAGCCTGTTCGTTCCACTTAACTTCTGCCGCCAAGGATCTGAACTCTAGTGCATAATCCACAAGTGTTCGATTGTCCTGTTTAAGGCGCAACATTAATCTAGCTGCATTGACCTTTCTGCCAGGAGGGTCAAAAGTTCTTCTAAACGCAGCTACAAAGGCATTATAATTATAGACGAGTGGATTATCATTCTCCCATAAAGGATTGGCCCATCTCAAAGCTTTTTCAATGAGTAGAGTAATAATAAATCCAACCTTTGCTCTATCTGTAGGATAAGAGCGGGGTTGTAGTTCGAAATGGATGCTAATCTGGTTTAGAAAGCCACGACACTTCTCCGGTGACCCGCCATAACGTACTGGTGGGGTAATACGGGAAGAAGCACCTACAGTGGCTACCTCTAGACCTGAGACTGCAGGAGAGATAGAAGGAGTACGTGTCTCCTCAGGTGGATTACTAGCACGAGACAAAAGTGCCTGTAGTGCCAAAGCCATCTGATCCATCCTATGTTCCATGGCGTCAAACCTGGGATCCGAAGAACCAAGCTGACTGTTTGTACCTGCAGGATCCATTGGCCCTGTCGTAATGTCAGGATCGGGACAGGGATCCAACACGCAGAGTACAAAGAGTGGAAAGGTACGTATACCGGGCCTTAGAATGGCCGGACTAACGTACCGAGAGTAAAGAATAGTCAGAGGCAAGCCGAGGTCGAGGGAACGAGAAGACAGATAAGCGAGAGACAAGCCGGGTCAAGGGATAACAGAGAAACAGGGTAGTACAACGAGCCGAGTCAAAACCAAAAGAGCAAACTAGAATACCAGAGCACTGAGTGACTAGACAAGCTAGAACCACGACAGGGCAATGAGCTGAAGTAAGGAGTAAGCTTAAATACCCTGGTTCTGGATGGAAATCACGCCTCTGAAAAGTACCGATTGGATATCGGACACTTGAGTGACAGATTGCTCGTGCTAGCGTCATGACGTCACGTATTGAGCGTCCTGCTAGAAAAGGACGTGGATTCCTCGCGGCCGGTGTTTAAGTGACTGGATGAACCGCGAGGAACGGAGAAGACAGCTCGCCTGGACGGATACACCACCAAGTCTCTACCTCCCTTAGAGGTAGAGGCCTCAGGTACCCTGACATATAGCTCCCGCAAATTACGTATCACAATAATAAACATAGACTGGGCCGGCCCCCAGATATATTAATATTACTATTATTTTATTATTTATATAGCACCAGCAATAATAAACACAGACTGGGCCGGCCCCCAGATATATTAATATTACTATTATTTTATTATTTATATAGCACCAGCAATAATAAACACAGACTGGGCCAGCCCCCAGATATATTAATATTATTATTATTTTATTACTTATATAGCTCCCGCAAATTACGTATCACAATAATAAACATAGACTGGGCCGGCCCCCAGATATATTAATATTACTATTATTTTATTATTTATATAGCACCAGCAATAATAAACACAGACTGGGCCGGCCCCCAGATATATTAATATTACTATTATTTTATTATTTATATAGCACCAGCAATAATAAACACAGACTGGGCCAGCCCCCAGATATATTAATATTATTATTATTTTATTACTTATATAGCTCCCGCAAATTACGTATCACAATAATAAACATAGACTGGGCCGGCCCCCAGATATATTAATATTACTATTATTTTATTATTTATATAGCACCAGCAATAATAAACACAGACTGGGCCGGCCCCCAGATATATTAATATTACTATTATTTTATTATTTATATAGCACCAGCAATAATAAACACAGACTGGGCCGGCCCCCAGATATATTAATATTATTATAATTTTATTATTTATATAGCACCAGCAATAATAAACACAGACTGGGCCGGCCCCCAGATATATTAATATTATTATTATTTTATTACTTATATAGCTCCCGCAAATTACGTATCACAATAATAAACACAGACTGGGCCGGCCCCCAGATATATTAATATTACTATTATTTTATTATTTATATAGCACCAGCAATAATAAACACAGACTGGGCCGGCCCCCAGATATATTAATATTACTATTATTTTATTATTCATATAGCACCAGCAATAATAAACATAGACTGGGCCGGCCCCCAGATATATCCAGACATATCCCTGAATGGAGATTTATTAACCCTATCCATGCCACAAGCATGCACTCATGATGGGAGGGGGCAATTCTGAAGCAGATGCCAGAATAAGTGCATTAATGTCCATGCAACCAGCTGCAGTATAATGCATTAATGTCCATGCAACCAGCTGCAGTATAATGCATTGCTATCCACACCACCAGCTGCAGTATAATGCATTGCTACCCACACCACCAGCTGCTGTGTAATGCATTGCTATCCACACCACCAGCTGCAGTGTAATGCATTGCTATCCACACCACCAGCTGCAGTGTAATGCATTGCTATCCACACCACCAGCTGCAGTGTAATGCATTGCTATCCACACCACCAGCTGCAGTGTAATGCATTGCTATCCACACCACCAGCTGCAGTGTAATGCATTGCTATCCACACCACCAGCTGCAGTGTAATGCATTGCTATCCACACCACCAGCTGCTGTGTAATGCATTGCTATCCACACCACCAGCTGCAGTGTAATGCATTGCTATCCACACCACCAGCTGCTGTGTAATGCATTGCTATCCACACCACCAGCTGCAGTGTAATGCATTGCATCCACACCACCAGCTGCAGTATAATGCATTGCTATCCACACCACCAGCTGCTGTGTAATGCATTGCTATCCACACCACCAGCTGCTGTGTAATGCATTTCTGCCGATGCCCCCAGCCACACTGTAATGCACTGCTGCCCAGGACCCAAGCTGTAGTGCAGGCATTTAAATCAGGCTTCCCCAAACTCCAGCCCTCCAGATGTTGCTGAACTACAACTCCCATCATTCTCAGCCTATCTATTTCATTCATAGAATCATAGGAGTTGTATTTCAGCAACATTTGGAGGGCTGGACTTTGGGGAAGCCTGCTGTAGTGTAACGTATTGCAGCCCAGGCCCCACGCTGCAGTGTAATGCATTGCTCTCCATGCACCAAGATTCAGTATAATAAATTGCTGCCCACGCCAGGAGCTGCAGATTAATGCGTTGCTGCCCACTCCAGAAGCTGCAGATTAATGTGTTGCTGCCCATGCCATGAGCTGCAGATTAATGCGTTGCTGACCACGCCAGGAGCTGCAGATTAATGCGTTGCTGTCCATGCCAGGAGCTGCAGATTAATGCGTTGCTGCCCATGCTAGGAGCTGCAGATTAATGCGTTGCTGACCACACCAGAAGCTGCAGATTAATGCATTGCTGTCCATGCCAGGAGCTGCAGATTAATGCGTTGCTGCCCATGCTAGGAGCTGCAGATTAATGCGTTGCTGACCACACCAGAAGCTGCAGATGAATGCGTTGCTGCCCACGCCAGGAGCTGCAGATTAATGCGTTGCTGTCCATGCCAGAAGCTGCAGATTAATGCGTTGCTGTCCATGCCAGGAGCTGCAGATTAATGCGTTGCTGTCCATACGCCTAGCAGAGAAAGTGGGTGTCTTTTGTGCACATATAGGGGACATTATTTATTTATGCGATCAGGTAACCAGAGCCCAGCTCACTTTAACAGAGCTCCAAGTACAATACAAAGCTCCAATGTTAGAGATACCAGTCTCAGAGCTGGACTGTCACTAACACTCAGAGCTGGACTGTCACTATCACTCAGAGCTGGACTGTCACTAACACTCAGGGTTGGACTGTCACTAACACTCAGCACTCATAGTTGGACTGTCACTAACACTCAGCACTCAGAGTTGGTCTGTCACTAACATTTAGGGTTGGACTGTCACTAACACTCAGGGTTGGACTGTCACTAACACTCAGAGCTGGACTGTCACTGTAGCGGAGTAGAGGTACGATCCAAGGTAGCTCCGCTGGTAGACAGGAACAGCAATCCCATACAGGTATCAAACGGGTAGCGTGGTTACAATCCCTTCCCTCCAAGAACTAGACGACACATAGCTTGGAGGTCAACTGTCAGCTTTATTCACACAATTTCTTTTATGGCTTTTTCCCATGCAAGGGAGGTAACTCAAAACAACCAATCACCTCACAATCACCTCCCCTCCCTCTCCTCCCCTTAGATTAGCAGGTAAATTAATTAGAGGGAACCGAATTTTCCCCAGTTTCTGAATGACCCCTAAATACGGGGGGTACGAGGATAAACGAGGGGTCCCCTGGTAGGTCTGCTCTGGGTGAGTAACATATTCAAATTTCACCCAGATCAGACCAGGGGTTCGGGAGTTACAGGTATTTAAAGATTTGACCGACTGCAGGGACACAGTAGCCGAAAACGGCTCCATAGATTCTGGCCCTGTAGTCGGTCTACTTCACTGCATAGAAAGTGCCGAACAGCTCAGCCATCCGACCCCAATCTTTGGTTCGGATGAATCCCCTAGACTGGGGAATGCAAACTACCGAACGGCGGGCCGTTCGGCAGTTTGGATCCTACGATTTGGTGATCCTGGAGGTCTGAGCGGTGTCTGGGTAGTCGAGCGTCCGATTTTAGTTCCAGACGCTCGACGACCAAACACCGCTGTTCGGCAGTTAAGATGGCCGCCGCCACGTGGAGATTAGGCGAACGGCGGCCACCCACGGACCCCATAACGGTATGTGCACATCGGTTCTTTCTTAACATGCTGGCATAATATACAAGATACATTGACATATAGAGTTAGGGACAATAACATTGTAAATACGAGTTTCTGGTGGCTGCTTCTGCCACAATGCTCCCCCAGAACCAAGCCAGCATACACAGTCTGATCCCAACGGATCGGCTTGGGGATGTCTGGAGGAGTACCCACAGATCACTGGTCTAGTTCCGTTTGTCGGGATAACCCGTCCGCATTTCCATTGAGCTTCCCCGGGCGATATTGGATATTGAAATCAAAGGGCTGAAGCGCTAAGCTCCAGCGCAGCAGTCTGGCATTGTCTCCTGACACCCGGTTCAGCCAGACCAACGGGTTGTGATCTGTGAGCAGGGAAAATGTTTGTCCATACAAATAGGGCTGTAGTTTCTTGAGGGCCCACACCACGGCAAGGCATTCCTTTTCGATGGCGGCGTAGCTTACTTCTCTGGGTAAAAGCTTTCGGCTGAGGTAAGCTACGGGGTGTTCACCGCCATCGGCTCCGATCTGGCTCAGTACTGCTCCCAATCCGAACATTGAAGCGTCTGTATGGACGAGAAAGCGTTTAGTCGGATCGGGAGCAGCCAACACAGGGGCATTAACAAGGGCATTTTTTAGGAGTTGGAAGGCCTGTTCACACTCTGGGGCCCATACTACTAATTTGGGAAGGTTCTTGCGGGTTAAGTCGGTAAGGGGCTTGGCTAGGGCGCTGTAGTTAGGTACAAACTTTCGGTAATATCCTGCCGTCCCCAAAAAGGCTAGTACCTGGGTTTTAGTGCGGGGGGTTGGCCATTTAGCTACGGCCTCTATTTTGGCTGGTTCGGGTTTTTGGTGGCCGCTGCCTACTCGGTGTCCGAGGTATTGGACCTCGGCCATCCCTATATGGCATTTACTGGGCTTGAGGGTCAGTCCGGCTTCCCTGATGCGGTCTAGTACTGCCCCGATATGGTCTAGATGATCGGCCCAGGAGTAACTAAAGATGGCTATGTCGTCTAGATAGGCGCAAGCGTACTCCTGAAACCCGTCCAATAGTCGGTCCACCATCCTCTGGAAGGTGGCCGGGGCGTTCTTCATCCCAAATGGCATGACCCGGAATTGGTACAGGCCAAATGGGGTGACGAAGGCCGACTTGGGAATGGCGTCCTCGGCTAGAGGAATTTGCCAATACCCTTTACAAAGATCAATGGTGGTTAAGTATTTCCCCCTAGCCATTTTGTCTAATAGCTCGTCTATCCGGGGCATGGGGTAGGCATCGGATATGGTTTTATCATTGAGCCTCCGGTAATCTACACAGAAGCGGGTAGTTCCATCCCGCTTCGGCACGAGTACTACGGGGGATGCCCAGGGGCTATCTGAATGCTCAATTACCCCTAACTGCAACATTTCCTTCAATTCCTTGTACATGTTCCCCCTCACGGCTTCGGGAATGCGGTAGGGCGGTTGACGGAGTGGGATCGGGTCTAGGGTTTCTACCCGATGGGTAGCTAACGGGGTATATCCCGGGAGGTTGGAAAAAGTGGCTCCTTTTTCCCTAATTAAACTTTGGGCCTGAGCCCTTTCCTGGGGATTCAAGCGGTCTCCTAGCTGTACGGCTGCGAGATCCTCTTTAGCGTTCCTCGGGCCAGCATGTCAGGGAGGGGTAGGTTATCTGTGTCCTCTGCAGCCGAGGCGCAGATGGCGGATACTTCCTCTGTGCGCTCGTGGTAGGGCTTCAGCATGTTCACATGGAACATGCGTCTGTCCCCGGTCCCGGCGCAGGGGCCGATTATATAGGTGGTATCGCAGACCTGCTCTACCACCTTGAATGGGCCCCGCCAGGAAGCCTGCAACTTGTCAGTAGGGACGGGGCGTAGGACTAGTACTTTCTGGCCGACCTGAAAGCTGCGGTCCCTGGCTCCCTTATCATACCATTGGCGCTGGCGTGTCTGGGCCGCCTGGAGGTTGTTGCGCACAGCCCGGGTCAATTCCTCCAGGCGGTTCCGAAACTCCAACACATAGGGTACGATAGGGGTGCCGTCAATGGTCGTTCCCCCCTCCCAGTGTTCCCTTATTAGGTCTAGGGGTCCCCTTACCCTCCTTCCGAACAACAGTTCGAAGGGAGAGAACCCAGTGGATTCTTGGGGCACCTCTCGGTAGGCGAACAGGAGATGGGGTAAGAACCGCTCCCAGTTCTTCTGAGTGGCTACGAACGTGCGGATCATTTGTTTTAAGGTCCCATTAAAGCGTTCGCAGAGGCCATTGGACTGGGGGTGGTATGGGGAATTAAGGATAGCTCGGACCCCGCATACTTTCCAAAGCTGTTGCGTGACCTCGGCCGTGAATTGGGTACCCTGATCTGAAATGATCTCCCGGGGGATCCCCATACGGGTAAATATACGCATGAGGGCGTCTACTATGGTCTCTGCGTGTACATTCGTCAGGGCTACTGCTTCGGGGTATCTAGTGGCATAGTCTACCACGGTCAATATGTATTTCTTACCGGACGGGCTTTTTTGTCTCAGTGGTCCGATAATGTCTACCGCTACCCGGCTAAAGGGTTCTTCAATAATGGGCAGGGTGTGTAGTTTGGCCTTGTATCGGTCCCCCCGCTTTCCTACTCTCTGACAGGTATCACAGGTATTACAGTACTGCTTAATATCCTGTGATATCCCTGGCCAGAAGAAGTTCTGTAGCAGCCGATGTTTGGTTCGGCTGATCCCTAGGTGTCCGGACATGGGAATGTCGTGGGCGATCCGCATTAACTCTTGTCGATATTTTCGAGGCACAATTAACTGTTTAATGGGTACAGGAATGGATCCGGCTACTACTTTTTCGGCATACCGGTATAATAACCCCTTATCCCAAGCATATCTCTCCCCCTCTCTGCCAGTCTGGTCTTTATCTATCCTGTCCTTGTAAACCTGCAGGGACGGGTCCAGGGCGACCTCGCTACCAAATTCTAATGGGGCAGCCCAGGGTAATACAGTGTGATCAGGGGGGTTTGTGCTTACCTGAGCCTCAGAGTCAAGGTGGGGTGCCGTGGTGCGAGCCTGTTGGCGGGTGACGACCGGGTAAGCTTCCTGTGGAGGAGGCCGGGTAACAAAAGCGGAAGTTAGCTCCCCCAAATCGTTCCCCAAAATCACATCGGCAGGTAGATCCTGCATCATCCCCACTTCAATTTGCCCTGCCCCCGCTCCCCAGTCCAAATGTAGTTTAGCAGTGGGTACCTTGTAGATAGCTCCCCCTGCCACTCGAACTGCAATGCAATCCCCAGTGAGATGGTTCGGGGCCACTAAATGGTTCCGTACCAGAGTGATGGTGGCCCCAGAATCTCTTAACCCCTCCAGCCGCTTGCCCTCCACATGGACCACTTGCCGGTGGCCCTGGCGGTTGTCTGAGGCCGCCTGGACCGGGTTTACCTCATGGAGGGTGCCCAAGGGTTCTTCTATTTGGGTAGAGGTGAAAGGTTGAGCCCAGGGCCTGCCCTGATAGCAGTGTACCGCAGCTCGGGGGGTGGTTGGTGGTCGTTGAGGGGTCCAGGCCGGTCTGGCCCGGTTTTGGGGACAGTCTCGTTGCATGTGACCCAGCTGGTTACATGCATGGCACCGGACAGATGCCCGGTTGTTGTACCGGGGGGGTTGGGACTGGTAGGTCCCCCCTGGTCGGGGCGGATTTGCTGGGGTAAGCTGGGGAACAGCTGGCGTAGGTTGCACTCTACTGGAGGACTGCTGTTCCCGCCGGGAGTCCTGATGCTCATCTGCTAGTTGAGCGGCCTCATGCAGAGTACGGGGCTTACGGTCTCTTACCCAGATCTGTAACTGTGGAGACAAACGTGTGTAGAACTGTTCCAGCATCATCAATTGCTGGATCTCTTGGGCCGTGACGGCTTTGGCTGCCTCAAGCCACCCGTTAGCTGCCCGTTGTAGGCGGTGTGCAAATTCTGCATGTGAGTCTTTTTCTGCTTTGGGTAATGTCCGGAACTGTGTTCGGTATGCTTCAGGTGTAATGGCATACCGTGCGAGCAAGGTTTGTTTTACCTTCTGATAGTCTCTGATATCCTCTGCCGGCATAGCTCGGTAGGCATCTGCTGCGCGGCCGGATAGGTTACCCGCTAGCACTCGTACTTGTTCTTCAGTGCTAATGGCATGCAGCTGGCACAAAAGTTCAAAGTTCTGTAAATAGCCATCAATGTCCCCCTCGGTATCATTAAATGCTTTGAATACCTGGTACGGTATTTTAGCTTTCGCTGGCGGGGTGGGGGCCGATGTTGCGCTTCCCTGCGCTGATCGCTGCATAAAGAGGGCCTGTACATCGTTGTACACCTGGTCTGCTTTCTGTGCTGCCATGGCTGGTGAGAATAGAGCCATCCTGGCCCTATATTCTCTGGTAAACTCAGTTTCTTCCCCCTCCCTTGGAGGTGCTGCAGCAGCTGCGACTCTGTCTCCTTCCATGAGTTCTGCGATTAGGATAGCCTTTGTTTTGTTGCTTGCTATCCTCCCTCTCGCTTCCAGTAACTCTTTTAGCGTGTCCCGTTTCAAGAGGGTATAATCTGTTTCCATTCAGTCCTTTTTAATTCCTGCTGAATGCCTCTTGCTGTGTAGTACGATCCCGTCGCTTGCCACCAATTGTAGCGGAGTAGAGGTACGATCCAAGGTAGCTCCGCTGGTAGACAGGAACAGCAATCCCATACAGGTATCAAACGGGTAGCGTGGTTACAATCCCTTCCCTCCAAGAACTAGACGACACATAGCTTGGAGGTCAACTGTCAGCTTTATTCACACAATTTCTTTTATGGCTTTTTCCCATGCAAGGGAGGTAACTCAAAACAACCAATCACCTCACAATCACCTCCCCTCCCTCTCCTCCCCTTAGATTAGCAGGTAAATTAATTAGAGGGAACCGAATTTTCCCCAGTTTCTGAATGACCCCTAAATACGGGGGGTACGAGGATAAACGAGGGGTCCCCTGGTAGGTCTGCTCTGGGTGAGTAACATATTCAAATTTCACCCAGATCAGACCAGGGGTTCGGGAGTTACAGGTATTTAAAGATTTGACCGACTGCAGGGACACAGTAGCCGAAAACGGCTCCATAGATTCTGGCCCTGTAGTCGGTCTACTTCACTGCATAGAAAGTGCCGAACAGCTCAGCCATCCGACCCCAATCTTTGGTTCGGATGAATCCCCTAGACTGGGGAATGCAAACTACCGAACGGCGGGCCGTTCGGCAGTTTGGATCCTACGATTTGGTGATCCTGGAGGTCTGAGCGGTGTCTGGGTAGTCGAGCGTCCGATTTTAGTTCCAGACGCTCGACGACCAAACACCGCTGTTCGGCAGTTAAGATGGCCGCCGCCACGTGGAGATTAGGCGAACGGCGGCCACCCACGGACCCCATAACGGTATGTGCACATCGGTTCTTTCTTAACATGCTGGCATAATATACAAGATACATTGACATATAGAGTTAGGGACAATAACATTGTAAATACGAGTTTCTGGTGGCTGCTTCTGCCACAGTCACTAACACTCAGAGCTGGACTGTCACTAACACTCAGGGTTGGACTGTCACTAACACTCAGGATTGGACTGTCACTAACACTCAGAAGAGCTGGACTGTCACTAACACTCAGGGTTGGACTGTCACTAACACTCAGAGCTGGACTGTCACTAACACTCAGGGTTGGACTGTCACTAACACTCAGGGTTGGACTGTCACTAACACTCAGAGCTGGACTGTCACTAACACTCAGGGTTGGACTGTCACTAACACTCAGGGTTGGACTGTCACTAACACTCAGAGCTGGACTGTCACTAACACTCAGAGCTGGACTGTCACTAACACTCAGGGTTGGACTGTCACTAACACGCAGAGCTGGACTGTCACTAACACTCAGGGTTGGACTGTCACTAACTCTCAGTCTCAGAGTTGTACTGTCACTAACACTCAGGGTTAGACTGTCACTAACACTCAGAGCTGGACTGTCACTAACACTCAGGGTTGGACTGTCCCTAACACTCAGAGCTGGACTGTCACTAACACTCATGGTTGGACTGTCACTAACACTCAGAGCTGGACTGTCACTAACACTCATGGTTGGACTGTCACTAACACTCAGAGCTGGACTGTCACTAACACTCAGGGTTGGAGCTGGACTGTCACTAACACTCAGAGCTGGACTGTCACTAACACTCAGAGCTGGACTGTCACTAACACTCAGGGTTGGACTGTCACTAACACTCAGGGTTGGACTGTCCCTAACACTCAGAGCTGGACTGTCACTAACACTCAGCCCCCAGCACTCAGTCCAGATGTTGCAGTGAGTACGTGTTAAACGTTAACACTCACAGACATCCCCCTCCCAGCAGAGGAGGTCCCCTTCCAAATAAAGACACCCCCCCCCCCCCCAACCCCCCAGCTTCCAAAGAATGACCCCTCCCCCATTTGGGGGTATCTGCCCCCTCCCCCCGTCTGCAGCTGGGACAATAAAAGCCTGTTCCCCAGTAAGTGTAATTTATTAATGTGTCACTTTATGGCAATCAGTAAATAAATACATT
The DNA here is from genome assembly GCF_036172605.1 of Pelobates fuscus. NCBI lineage: Eukaryota > Metazoa > Chordata > Amphibia > Anura > Pelobatidae > Pelobates > Pelobates fuscus. Next base: position 14,200 of record NW_026961890.1, on the reverse strand, counting down.
AAGATAACAAGCCATGCAATTCCTGGACACCAGTTCCTCTGCCACTATTTAACACACAAATAGGTGCACATGTTATTAAATGGACAAAACACCCAGAAATCATGCCAGTAATCAATCACATGAAAATGTCAAAACCTGAAAGATTGCACATAAACAATGTTCTAGAATGTGCTTTGTGTAACTCTGTTGTTCTTTGTATGCTCAATAATTAAATTTTATTTTAGAATAATTTGTGCTCCAGGTATTATACCTGTTTTTATTATTATTATTATTCGCATTTACATAGCACCAACATATTTGGCAGCGCTGTACCATTTATAGAAAGGTGATAGTTAGAGATGAAGAATGTCATTGCAACTCAATCACTGTATCAAAATGTTATTATCAATTATTTAATGTGTTAAACTCTGTCAATTTGTTCTGGACAAGGGCACCTTATACTAATTGTAGAGCATATACAGAGAGTATTACCATACTGCTAACAGCATAAGCACAGCATTCCCATACTGCCAACAGTATTCCCATACTGCTAACAGGAAACGCACAGCATTCACATACTGCTAACAGCATACGCACAGCATTCACATACTGCCAACAGCATATGCACAGCATTCCCATACTGCCAACAGCATACACACAGCATTCACATACTGCCAACAGCATATGCACAGCATTCCCATACTGCCAACAGCATACACACAGCATTCACATACTGCCAACAGCATACGCACAGCATTCACATACTGCCAACAGCATACACACAGCATTCACATACTGCCAACAGCATACACACAGCATTCACATATTGCCAACAGCATTTGCACAGCATTCACATACTGCCAACAGCATACGCACAGCATTCACATACTGCCAACAGCATACACACAGCATTCACATACTGCTAACAGCATAAGCACAGCATTCACATACTGCCAACAGCATAAGCACAGCATTCACATACTGCCAACAGCATAAGCACAGCATTCACATACTGCCAACAGCATACACACAGCATTCACATACTGCCAACAGCATACGCACAGCAATCACATACTGCTAACAGCATACGCACAGCATTCACATACTGCCAAAAGCATACACACAGCATTCACATACTGCCAACAGCATACGCACAGCATTCACATACTGCTAACAGCATACGCACAGCATTCACATAGTGCCAACAGCATACGCACAGCATTCACATACTGCCAACAGAACACGCACAGCATTCACATACTGCCAACAGCATACGCACAGCATTTACATACTGCTAACAGCATACGCACAGCATTCACATACTGCCAACAGCATACGCACAGCATTTACATACTGCTAACAGCATACGCACAGCATTTACATACTGCTAACAGCATACGCACAGCATTCACATACTGCCAACAGAACACGCACAGCATTCACATACTGCCAACAGCATACGCACAGCATTCACATACTGCCAACAGCATACGCACAGCATTCACATACTGCTAACAGCATACGCACAGCATTCACATACTGCCAAAAGAACACGCACAGCATTCACATACTGCCAACAGCATACGCACAGCATTCACATACTGCCAACAGCATACGCACAGCATTCACATACTGCTAACAGCATACGCACAGCATTCACATACTGCCAACAGCATACGCACAGCATACGCACAGCATTCGCATACTGCTAGCAGCATACGCACAGCATTCACATACTGCCAACAGCATACGCACAGCATTCACATACTGCCAACAGCATACGCACAGCATTCACATACTGCTAACAGCATACGCACAGCATTCACATACTGCCAACAGAACACGCACAGCATTCACATACTGCCAACAGCATATGCACAGCATTCACATACTGCCAACAGAACACACACAGCATTCACATACTGCCAACAGTATAGGCACAGCGCTTAATAGATAATCCCCTCAAAAATAACAAGGGTGCATTTATATGCAAATGATGTTTGTAGTAATGTAAAAGTCATGAAAACAAAATGTCCAGAGTATATAAACCAGCTACAAAGTCCTGCAAAAAAAGTCCTGTAAAAGAAATCCAGATATTGTTGCAATATGTAGGGACTCTGAGATATGTAGAGATACCTTAGAAAAAGAGAGACAAAGAAAGATACATAGTATATGCTGTTGACTCTGCATTCCTATGTATCTTTCTTTGTCTCTCTTTTTTGAAGGTATCTCTACATATCTCAGAGTCCCTACATATTGCAACAATATCTGGACTTTTTTTACAGGACTTTTTTGCAGGACTTTGTAGCTGGTTTATATACTCTGGACATTTTTTTCCTGACTTTTACATTACTACAAACATCATTTGCATATAAATGCACCCTTGTTATTTTTAAGGGGATTATCTATTAAGCGCTGAAACCTATATCAACATTTGTTCATTGGAATTGGGAAATTTCTCATTGCTTTAGCAGCTATTATTATCATAGTACCTTGAGTACCATCTCTACTGTTTTATTCAGATCACATATTGACCATTACTTATGTCTTTTTTCTATTCTATATATGCGCTCTCTTTTTTGACCTTTAGCATAGGCACAGCATTCACATACTGTCAACAGCATGTATAGAGCATTCAATACTGCCAACAGCATACACACAGCATTCACATACTGCCAACAGCATACACACAGCATTCACATACTGCCAACAGCATACACACAGCATTCACATACTGCCAACAGCATGCATACAGCATTCACATACTGACAACAGCATGCATACAGCATTCACATACTGCCAACAGCATACACACAGCATTCACATACTGCCAACAGCATACACACAGCATTCACATACTGCCAACAGCATACACACCGTATTCACATACTGCCAACAGCATACACACCGCATTCACATACTGCCAACAGCATACACACAGCATTCACATACTGCCAACAGCATGCATACAGCATTCAATACTGCCAACAGCATACACACAGCATTCACATACTGCCAACAGCATACACACAGCATTCACATACTGCCAACAGCATACGCACAGCATTCACATACTGCCAACAGCATGCATACAGCATTCACATACTGCCAACAGCATACACACAGCATTCACATACTGCCAACAGCATGCATACAACATTCACATACTGCCAACAGCATACACACAGCATTCACATACTGCCAACAGCATACACACAGCATTCACATACTGCCAACAGCATACGCACAGCATTCACATACTGCCAACAGCATGCATACAGCATTCACATACTGCCAACAGCATGCATACAGCATTCACATACTGCCAACAGCATACACACAGCATTCACATACTGCCAACAGCATGCATACAGCATTCACATACTGCCAACAGCATACACACAGCATTCACATACTGCCAACAGCATACGCACAGCATTCACATACTGCCAACAGCATGCATACAGCATTCACATACTGCCAACAGCATACACACAGCATTCACATACTGCCAACAGCATGCATACAGCATTCACATACTGCCAACAGCATACACACAGCATTCACATACTGCCAACAGCCTGCATACAGCATTCACATACTGCCAACAGCATACACACAGCATTCACATACTGCCAACAGCATACACACAGCATTCACATACTGCCAACAGCATACACACCGCATTCACATACTGCCAACAGCATACACACAGCATTCACATACTGCCAACAGCATACACACCGCATTCACATACTGCCAACAGCATACACACAGCATTCACATACTGCCAACAGCATGCATACAGCATTCACATACTGCCAACAGCATACACACCGCATTCACATACTGCCAACAGCATACACACAGCATTCACATACTGCCAACAGCATACACACAGCATTCACATACTACCAACAGCATGCATACAGCATTCACATACTGCCAACAGCATACACACAGCATTCACATACTGCCAACAGCATACACACAGCATTCACATACTGCCAACAGCATACACACAGCATTCACATACTGCCAACAGCATGCATACAGCATTCACATACTGCCAACAGCATACACACAGCATTCACATACTGCCAACAGCATACACACAGCATTCATATACTGCCAACAGCATACACACCGCATTCACATACTGCCAACAGCATGCATACAGCATTCACATACTGCCAACAGCATACACACCGCATTCACATACTGCCAACAGCATACACACAGCATTCACATACTGCCAACAGCATGCATACAGCATTCCCCGTTTGGGGGTATCTGCCCCCTCCCCCCGTCTGCAGCTGGGACAATAAAAGCCTGTTCCCCAGTAAGTGTAATTTATTAATGTGTCACTTTATGGCAATCAGTAAATAAATACATTAATATAACAAGTCATGCAACTCCTGGACACCAGTTCCTCTGCCACTATTTAACACACAAATAGGTGCACATGTTATTAAATGGACAAAACACCCAGAAATCATGCCAGTAATCAATCACATGAAAATGTAAAAACCTGAAAGATTGCACATAAATAATGTTCTAGAATGTGCTTTGTGTAACTCTGTTGTTCTTTGTATGCTCAATAATTAAATTTTATTTTAGAATAATTTGTGCTCCAGGTATTATACCTGTTTTTATTATTATTCGCATTTACATAGCACCAACATATTTGGCAGCGCTGTACCATTTATAGAAAGGTGATAGTTAGAGATGAAGAATGTCATTGCAACTCAATCACTGTATCAAAATGTTATTATCAATTATTTAATGTGTTAAACTCTGTCAATTTGTTCTGGACAAGGGCACCTTATACTAATTGTAGAGCATATAAAGAGAGTATTACCATACTGCTAACAGCATAAGCACAGCATTCCCATACTGCCAACAGTATTCCCATACTGCTAACAGGAAACGCACAGCATTCACATACTGCTAACAGCATACGCACAGCATTCACATACTGCCAACAGCATATGCACAGCATTCCCATACTGCCAACAGCATACACACAGCATTCACATACTGCCAACAGCATATGCACAGCATTCCCATACTGCCAACAGCATACACACAGCATTCACATACTGCCAACAGCATACGCACAGCATTCACATACTGCCAACAGCATACGCACAGCATTCACATACTGCCAACAGCATACACACAGCATTCACATACTGCCAACAGCATTCGCACAGCATTCACATACTGCCAACAGCATACGCACAGCATTCACATACTGCCAACAGCATACACACAGCATTCACATACTGCCAACAGCATAAGCACAGCATTCACATACTGCCAACAGCATAAGCACAGCATTCACATACTGCCAACAGCATACACACAGCATTCACATACTGCCAACAGCATACGCACAGCAATCACATACTGCTAACAGCATACGCACAGCATTCACATACTGCCAAAAGCATACACACAGCATTCACATACTGCCAACAGCATACGCACAGCATTCACATACTGCTAACAGCATACGCACAGCATTCACATAGTGCCAACAGCATACGCACAGCATTCACATACTGCCAACAGAACACGCACAGCATTCACATACTGCCAACAGCATACGCACAGCATTTACATACTGCTAACAGCATACGCACAGCATTCACATACTGCCAACAGCATACGCACAGCATTTACATACTGCTAACAGCATACGCACAGCATTTACATACTGCTAACAGCATACGCACAGCATTCACATACTGCCAACAGAACACGCACAGCATTCACATACTGCCAACAGCATACGCACAGCATTCACATACTGCCAACAGCATACGCACAGCATTCACATACTGCTAACAGCATACGCACAGCATTCACATACTGCCAAAAGAACACGCACAGCATTCACATACTGCCAACAGCATACGCACAGCATTCACATACTGCCAACAGCATACGCACAGCATTCACATACTGCCAACAGCATACGCACAGCATTCACATACTGCCAACAGCATACGCACAGCATACGCACAGCATACGCACAGCATTCGCATACTGCTAACTGCATACGCACAGCATTCACATACTGCCAACAGCATACGCACAGCATTCACATACTGCCAACAGCATACGCACAGCATTCACATACTGCTAACAGCATACGCACAGCATTCACATACTGCCAACAGAACACGCACAGCATTCACATACTGCCAACAGCATACGCACAGCATTTACATACTGCTAACAGCATACGCACAGCATTCACATACTGCCAACAGCATACGCACAGCATTTACATACTGCTAACAGCATACGCACAGCATTTACATACTGCTAACAGCGTACGCACAGCATTCACATACTGCCAACAGAAGACGCACAGCATTCACATACTGCCAACAGCATACGCACAGCATTCACATACTGCCAACAGCATACGCACAGCATTCACATACTGCTAACAGCATACACACAGCATTCACATACTGCCAAAAGCATACACACAGCATTCACATACTGCCAACAGCATACGCACAGCATTCACATACTGCTAACAGCATACGCACAGCATTCACATAGTGCCAACAGCATACGCACAGCATTCACATACTGCCAACAGAACACGCACAGCATTCACATACTGCCAACAGCATACGCACAGCATTTACATACTGCTAACAGCATACGCACAGCATTCACATACTGCCAACAGCATACGCACAGCATTTACATACTGCTAACAGCATACGCACAGCATTTACATACTGCTAACAGCATACGCACAGCATTCACATACTGCCAACAGAACACGCACAGCATTCACATACTGCCAACAGCATACGCACAGCATTCACATACTGCCAACAGCATACGCACAGCATTCACATACTGCTAACAGCATACGCACAGCATTCACATACTGCCAAAAGAACACGCACAGCATTCACATACTGCCAACAGCATACGCACAGCATTCACATACTGCCAACAGCATACGCACAGCATTCACATACTGCCAACAGCATACGCACAGCATTCACATACTGCCAACAGCATACGCACAGCATACGCACAGCATACGCACAGCATTCGCATACTGCTAACTGCATACGCACAGCATTCACATACTGCCAACAGCATACGCACAGCATTCACATACTGCCAACAGCATACGCACAGCATTCACATACTGCTAACAGCATACGCACAGCATTCACATACTGCCAACAGAACACGCACAGCATTCACATACTGCCAACAGCATACGCACAGCATTTACATACTGCTAACAGCATACGCACAGCATTCACATACTGCCAACAGCATACGCACAGCATTTACATACTGCTAACAGCATACGCACAGCATTTACATACTGCTAACAGCGTACGCACAGCATTCACATACTGCCAACAGAAGACGCACAGCATTCACATACTGCCAACAGCATACGCACAGCATTCACATACTGCCAACAGCATACGCACAGCATTCACATACTGCTAACAGCATACACACAGCATTCACATACTGCCAAAAGAACACGCACAGCATTCACATACTGCCAACAGCATACGCACAGCATTCACATACTGCCAACAGCATACGCACAGCATTCACATACTGCCAACAGCATACGCACAGCATTCACATACTGCCAACAGCATACGCACAGCATACGCACAGCATACGCACAGCATTCGCATACTGCTAACAGCATACGCACAGCATTCACATACTGCCAACAGCATACGCACAGCATTCACATACTGCCAACAGCATACGCACAGCATTCACATACTGCTAACAGCATACGCACAGCATTCACATACTGCCAACAGAACACGCACAGCATTCACATACTGCCAACAGCATATGCACAGCATTCACATACTGCCAACAGAACACGCACAGCATTCACATACTGCCAACAGTATAGGCACAGCGCTTAATAGATAATCCCCTCAAAAATAACAAGGGTGCATTTATATGCAAATGATGTTTGTAGTAATGTAAAAGTCATGAAAACAAAATGTCCAGAGTATATAAACCAGCTACAAAGTCCTGCAAAAAAAGTCCTGTAAAAGAAGTCCAGATATTGTTGCAATATGTAGGGACTCTGAGATATGTAGAGATACCTTAGAAAAAGAGAGACAAAGAAAGATACATAGTATATGCTGTTGACTCTGCATTCCTATGTATCTTTCTTTGTCTCTCTTTTTTGAAGGTATCTCTACATATCTCAGAGTCCCTACATATTGCAACAATATCTGGACTTTTTTTACAGGACTTTTTTGCAGGACTGGTTTATATACTCTGGACATTTTTTTCCTGACTTTTACATTACTACAAACATCATTTGCATATAAATGCACCCTTGTTATTTTTAAGGGGATTATCTATTAAGCGCTGAAACCTATATCAACATTTGTTCATTGGAATTGGGAAATTTCTCATTGCTTTAGCAGCTATTATTATCATAGTACCTTGAGTACCATCTCTACTGTTTTATTCAGATCACATATTGACCATTACTTATGTCTTTTTTCTATTCTATATATGCGCTCTCTTTTTTGACCTTTAGCATAGGCACAGCATTCACATACTGTCAACAGCATGTATAGAGCATTCAATACTGCCAACAGCATACACACAGCATTCACATACTGCCAACAGCATACACACAGCATTCACATACTGCCAACAGCATACACACAGCATTCACATACTGCCAACAGCATGCATACAGCATTCACATACTGACAACAGCATGCATACAGCATTCACATACTGCCAACAGCATACACACAGCATTCACATACTGCCAACAGCATACACACAGCATTCACATACTGCCAACAGCATACACACCGTATTCACATACTGCCAACAGCATACACACCGCATTCACATACTGCCAACAGCATACACACAGCATTCACATACTGCCAACAGCATGCATACAGCATTCAATACTGCCAACAGCATACACACAGCATTCACATACTGCCAACAGCATACACACAGCATTCACATACTGCCAACAGCATACGCACAGCATTCACATACTGCCAACAGCATGCATACAGCATTCACATACTGCCAACAGCATACACACAGCATTCACATACTGCCAACAGCATGCATACAACATTCACATACTGCCAACAGCATACACACAGCATTAACATACTGCCAACAGCATACATACAGCATTCACATACTGCCAACAGCATACGCACAGCATTCACATACTGCCAACAGCATGCATACAGCATTCACATACTGCCAACAGCATGCATACAGCATTCACATACTGCCAACAGCATACACACAGCATTCACATACTGCCAACAGCATGCATACAGCATTCACATACTGCCAACAGCATACACACAGCATTCACATACTGCCAACAGCATACGCACAGCATTCACATACTGCCAACAGCATGCATACAGCATTCACATACTGCCAAAAGCATACACACAGCATTCACATACTGCCAACAGCATGCATACAGCATTCACATACTGCCAACAGCATACACACAGCATTCACATACTGCCAACAGCATGCATACAGCATTCACATACTGCCAACAGCATACACACAGCATTCACATACTGCCAACAGCCTGCATACAGCATTCACATACTGCCAACAGCATACACACAGCATTCACATACTGCCAACAGCATACACACAGCATTCACATACTGCCAACAGCATACACACCGCATTCACATACTGCCAACAGCATACACACAGCATTCACATACTGCCAACAGCATACACACCGCATTCACATACTGCCAACAGCATACACACAGCATTCACATACTGCCAACAGCATGCATACAGCATTCACATACTGCCAACAGCATACACACCGCATTCACATACTGCCAACAGCATACACACAGCATTCACATACTGCCAACAGCATACACACAGCATTCACATACTACCAACAGCATGCATACAGCATTCACATACTGCCAACAGCATACACACAGCATTCACATACTGCCAACAGCATACACACAGCATTCACATACTGCCAACAGCATACACACAGCATTCACATACTGCCAACAGCATGCATACAGCATTCACATACTGCCAACAGCATACACACAGCATTCACATACTGCCAACAGCATACACACAGCATTCATATACTGCCAACAGCATACACACCGCATTCACATACTGCCAACAGCATGCATACAGCATTCACATACTGCCAACAGCATACACACCGCATTCACATACTGCCAACAGCATACACACAGCATTCACATACTGCCAACAGCATGCATACAGCATTCCCCGTTTGGGGGTATCTGCCCCCTCCCCCCGTCTGCAGCTGGGACAATAAAAGCCTGTTCCCCAGTAAGTGTAATTTATTAATGTGTCACTTTATGGCAATCAGTAAATAAATACATTAATATAACAAGTCATGCAACTCCTGGACACCAGTTCCTCTGCCACTATTTAACACACAAATAGGTGCACATGTTATTAAATGGACAAAACACCCAGAAATCATGCCAGTAATCAATCACATGAAAATGTAAAAACCTGAAAGATTGCACATAAATAATGTTCTAGAATGTGCTTTGTGTAACTCTGTTGTTCTTTGTATGCTCAATAATTAAATTTTATTTTAGAATAATTTGTGCTCCAGGTATTATACCTGTTTTTATTATTATTCGCATTTACATAGCACCAACATATTTGGCAGCGCTGTACCATTTATAGAAAGGTGATAGTTAGAGATGAAGAATGTCATTGCAACTCAATCACTGTATCAAAATGTTATTATCAATTATTTAATGTGTTAAACTCTGTCAATTTGTTCTGGACAAGGGCACCTTATACTAATTGTAGAGCATATAAAGAGAGTATTACCATACTGCTAACAGCATAAGCACAGCATTCCCATACTGCCAACAGTATTCCCATACTGCTAACAGGAAACGCACAGCATTCACATACTGCTAACAGCATACGCACAGCATTCACATACTGCCAACAGCATATGCACAGCATTCCCATACTGCCAACAGCATACACACAGCATTCACATACTGCCAACAGCATATGCACAGCATTCCCATACTGCCAACAGCATACACACAGCATTCACATACTGCCAACAGCATACGCACAGCATTCACATACTGCCAACAGCATACGCACAGCATTCACATACTGCCAACAGCATACACACAGCATTCACATACTGCCAACAGCATTCGCACAGCATTCACATACTGCCAACAGCATACGCACAGCATTCACATACTGCCAACAGCATACACACAGCATTCACATACTGCCAACAGCATAAGCACAGCATTCACATACTGCCAACAGCATAAGCACAGCATTCACATACTGCCAACAGCATACACACAGCATTCACATACTGCCAACAGCATACGCACAGCAATCACATACTGCTAACAGCATACGCACAGCATTCACATACTGCCAAAAGCATACACACAGCATTCACATACTGCCAACAGCATACGCACAGCATTCACATACTGCTAACAGCATACGCACAGCATTCACATAGTGCCAACAGCATACGCACAGCATTCACATACTGCCAACAGAACACGCACAGCATTCACATACTGCCAACAGCATACGCACAGCATTTACATACTGCTAACAGCATACGCACAGCATTCACATACTGCCAACAGCATACGCACAGCATTTACATACTGCTAACAGCATACGCACAGCATTTACATACTGCTAACAGCATACGCACAGCATTCACATACTGCCAACAGAACACGCACAGCATTCACATACTGCCAACAGCATACGCACAGCATTCACATACTGCCAACAGCATACGCACAGCATTCACATACTGCTAACAGCATACGCACAGCATTCACATACTGCCAAAAGAACACGCACAGCATTCACATACTGCCAACAGCATACGCACAGCATTCACATACTGCCAACAGCATACGCACAGCATTCACATACTGCCAACAGCATACGCACAGCATTCACATACTGCCAACAGCATACGCACAGCATACGCACAGCATACGCACAGCATTCGCATACTGCTAACTGCATACGCACAGCATTCACATACTGCCAACAGCATACGCACAGCATTCACATACTGCCAACAGCATACGCACAGCATTCACATACTGCTAACAGCATACGCACAGCATTCACATACTGCCAACAGAACACGCACAGCATTCACATACTGCCAACAGCATACGCACAGCATTTACATACTGCTAACAGCATACGCACAGCATTCACATACTGCCAACAGCATACGCACAGCATTTACATACTGCTAACAGCATACGCACAGCATTTACATACTGCTAACAGCGTACGCACAGCATTCACATACTGCCAACAGAACACGCACAGCATTCACATACTGCCAACAGCATACGCACAGCATTCACATACTGCCAACAGCATACGCACAGCATTCACATACTGCTAACAGCATACACACAGCATTCACATACTGCCAAAAGAACACGCACAGCATTCACATACTGCCAACAGCATACGCACAGCATTCACATACTGCCAACAGCATACGCACAGCATTCACATACTGCCAACAGCATACGCACAGCATTCACATACTGCCAACAGCATACGCACAGCATACGCACAGCATACGCACAGCATTCGCATACTGCTAACAGCATACGCACAGCATTCACATACTGCCAACAGCATACGCACAGCATTCACATACTGCCAACAGCATACGCACAGCATTCACATACTGCTAACAGCATACGCACAGCATTCACATACTGCCAACAGAACACGCACAGCATTCACATACTGCCAACAGCATATGCACAGCATTCACATACTGCCAACAGAACACGCACAGCATTCACATACTGCCAACAGTATAGGCACAGCGCTTAATAGATAATCCCTTCAAAAATAACAAGGGTGCATTTATATGCAAATGATGTTTGTAGTAATGTAAAAGTCATGAAAACAAAATGTCCAGAGTATATAAACCAGCTACAAAGTCCTGCAAAAAAAGTCCTGTAAAAGAAGTCCAGATATTGTTGCAATATGTAGGGACTCTGAGATATGTAGAGATACCTTAGAAAAAGAGAGACAAAGAAAGATACATAGTATATGCTGTTGACTCTGCATTCCTATGTATCTTTCTTTGTCTCTCTTTTTTGAAGGTATCTCTACATATCTCAGAGTCCCTACATATTGCAACAATATCTGGACTTTTTTTACAGGACTTTTTTGCAGGACTGGTTTATATACTCTGGACATTTTTTTCCTGACTTTTACATTACTACAAACATCATTTGCATATAAATGCACCCTTGTTATTTTTAAGGGGATTATCTATTAAGCGCTGAAACCTATATCAACATTTGTTCATTGGAATTGGGAAATTTCTCATTGCTTTAGCAGCTATTATTATCATAGTACCTTGAGTACCATCTCTACTGTTTTATTCAGATCACATATTGACCATTACTTATGTCTTTTTTCTATTCTATATATGCGCTCTCTTTTTTGACCTTTAGCATAGGCACAGCATTCACATACTGTCAACAGCATGTATAGAGCATTCAATACTGCCAACAGCATACACACAGCATTCACATACTGCCAACAGCATACACACAGCATTCACATACTGCCAACAGCATACACACCGTATTCACATACTGCCAACAGCATACACACCGCATTCACATACTGCCAACAGCATACACACAGCATTCACATACTGCCAACAGCATGCATACAGCATTCAATACTGCCAACAGCATACACACAGCATTCACATACTGCCAACAGCATACACACAGCATTCACATACTGCCAACAGCATACGCACAGCATTCACATACTGCCAACAGCATGCATACAGCATTCACATACTGCCAACAGCATACACACAGCATTCACATACTGCCAACAGCATGCATACAACATTCACATACTGCCAACAGCATACACACAGCATTCACATACTGCCAACAGCATACACACAGCATTCACATACTGCCAACAGCATACGCACAGCATTCACATACTGCCAACAGCATGCATACAGCATTCACATACTGCCAACAGCATGCATACAGCATTCACATACTGCCAACAGCATACACACAGCATTCACATACTGCCAACAGCA
>NW_026961889.1:5000-27000 GCF_036172605.1 Pelobates fuscus | reverse complement strand
CCTAACCCTAACCCTAACCCTAACCCTAACCCTAACCCTAACCCTAACCCTAACCCTAACCCTAACCCTAACCCTAACCCTAACCCTAACCCTAACCCTAACCCTAACCCTAACCCTAACCCTAACCCTAACCCTAACCCTAACCCTAACCCTAACCCTAACCCTAACCCTAACCCTAACCCTAACCCTAACCCTAACCCTAACCCTAACCCTAACCCTAACCCTAACCCTAACCCTAACCCTAACCCTAACCCTAACCCTAACCCTAACCCTAACCCTAACCCTAACCCTAACCCTAACCCTAACCCTAACCCTAACCCTAACCCTAACCCTAACCCTAACCCTAACCCTAACCCTAACCCTAACCCTAACCCTAACCCTAACCCTAACCCTAACCCTAACCCTAACCCTAACCCTAACCCTAACCCTAACCCTAACCCTAACCCTAACCCTAACCCTAACCCTAACCCTAACCCTAACCCTAACCCTAACCCTAACCCTAACCCTAACCCTAACCCTAACCCTAACCCTAACCCTAACCCTAACCCTAACCCTAACCCTAACCCTAACCCTAACCCTAACCCTAACCCTAACCCTAACCCTAACCCTAACCCTAACCCTAACCCTAACCCTAACCCTAACCCTAACCCTAACCCTAACCCTAACCCTAACCCTAACCCTAACCCTAACCCTAACCCTAACCCTAACCCTAACCCTAACCCTAACCCTAACCCTAACCCTAACCCTAACCCTAACCCTAACCCTAACCCTAACCCTAACCCTAACCCTAACCCTAACCCTAACCCTAACCCTAACCCTAACCCTAACCCTAACCCTAACCCTAACCCTAACCCTAACCCTAACCCTAACCCTAACCCTAACCCTAACCCTAACCCTAACCCTAACCCTAACCCTAACCCTAACCCTAACCCTAACCCTAACCCTAACCCTAACCCTAACCCTAACCCTAACCCTAACCCTAACCCTAACCCTAACCCTAACCCTAACCCTAACCCTAACCCTAACCCTAACCCTAACCCTAACCCTAACCCTAACCCTAACCCTAACCCTAACCCTAACCCTAACCCTAACCCTAACCCTAACCCTAACCCTAACCCTAACCCTAACCCTAACCCTAACCCTAACCCTAACCCTAACCCTAACCCTAACCCTAACCCTAACCCTAACCCTAACCCTAACCCTAACCCTAACCCTAACCCTAACCCTAACCCTAACCCTAACCCTAACCCTAACCCTAACCCTAACCCTAACCCTAACCCTAACCCTAACCCTAACCCTAACCCTAACCCTAACCCTAACCCTAACCCTAACCCTAACCCTAACCCTAACCCTAACCCTAACCCTAACCCTAACCCTAACCCTAACCCTAACCCTAACCCTAACCCTAACCCTAACCCTAACCCTAACCCTAACCCTAACCCTAACCCTAACCCTAACCCTAACCCTAACCCTAACCCTAACCCTAACCCTAACCCTAACCCTAACCCTAACCCTAACCCTAACCCTAACCCTAACCCTAACCCTAACCCTAACCCTAACCCTAACCCTAACCCTAACCCTAACCCTAACCCTAACCCTAACCCTAACCCTAACCCTAACCCTAACCCTAACCCTAACCCTAACCCTAACCCTAACCCTAACCCTAACCCTAACCCTAACCCTAACCCTAACCCTAACCCTAACCCTAACCCTAACCCTAACCCTAACCCTAACCCTAACCCTAACCCTAACCCTAACCCTAACCCTAACCCTAACCCTAACCCTAACCCTAACCCTAACCCTAACCCTAACCCTAACCCTAACCCTAACCCTAACCCTAACCCTAACCCTAACCCTAACCCTAACCCTAACCCTAACCCTAACCCTAACCCTAACCCTAACCCTAACCCTAACCCTAACCCTAACCCTAACCCTAACCCTAACCCTAACCCTAACCCTAACCCTAACCCTAACCCTAACCCTAACCCTAACCCTAACCCTAACCCTAACCCTAACCCTAACCCTAACCCTAACCCTAACCCTAACCCTAACCCTAACCCTAACCCTAACCCTAACCCTAACCCTAACCCTAACCCTAACCCTAACCCTAACCCTAACCCTAACCCTAACCCTAACCCTAACCCTAACCCTAACCCTAACCCTAACCCTAACCCTAACCCTAACCCTAACCCTAACCCTAACCCTAACCCTAACCCTAACCCTAACCCTAACCCTAACCCTAACCCTAACCCTAACCCTAACCCTAACCCTAACCCTAACCCTAACCCTAACCCTAACCCTAACCCTAACCCTAACCCTAACCCTAACCCTAACCCTAACCCTAACCCTAACCCTAACCCTAACCCTAACCCTAACCCTAACCCTAACCCTAACCCTAACCCTAACCCTAACCCTAACCCTAACCCTAACCCTAACCCTAACCCTAACCCTAACCCTAACCCTAACCCTAACCCTAACCCTAACCCTAACCCTAACCCTAACCCTAACCCTAACCCTAACCCTAACCCTAACCCTAACCCTAACCCTAACCCTAACCCTAACCCTAACCCTAACCCTAACCCTAACCCTAACCCTAACCCTAACCCTAACCCTAACCCTAACCCTAACCCTAACCCTAACCCTAACCCTAACCCTAACCCTAACCCTAACCCTAACCCTAACCCTAACCCTAACCCTAACCCTAACCCTAACCCTAACCCTAACCCTAACCCTAACCCTAACCCTAACCCTAACCCTAACCCTAACCCTAACCCTAACCCTAACCCTAACCCTAACCCTAACCCTAACCCTAACCCTAACCCTAACCCTAACCCTAACCCTAACCCTAACCCTAACCCTAACCCTAACCCTAACCCTAACCCTAACCCTAACCCTAACCCTAACCCTAACCCTAACCCTAACCCTAACCCTAACCCTAACCCTAACCCTAACCCTAACCCTAACCCTAACCCTAACCCTAACCCTAACCCTAACCCTAACCCTAACCCTAACCCTAACCCTAACCCTAACCCTAACCCTAACCCTAACCCTAACCCTAACCCTAACCCTAACCCTAACCCTAACCCTAACCCTAACCCTAACCCTAACCCTAACCCTAACCCTAACCCTAACCCTAACCCTAACCCTAACCCTAACCCTAACCCTAACCCTAACCCTAACCCTAACCCTAACCCTAACCCTAACCCTAACCCTAACCCTAACCCTAACCCTAACCCTAACCCTAACCCTAACCCTAACCCTAACCCTAACCCTAACCCTAACCCTAACCCTAACCCTAACCCTAACCCTAACCCTAACCCTAACCCTAACCCTAACCCTAACCCTAACCCTAACCCTAACCCTAACCCTAACCCTAACCCTAACCCTAACCCTAACCCTAACCCTAACCCTAACCCTAACCCTAACCCTAACCCTAACCCTAACCCTAACCCTAACCCTAACCCTAACCCTAACCCTAACCCTAACCCTAACCCTAACCCTAACCCTAACCATAACCCTAACCCTAACCCTAACCCTAACCCTAACCCTAACCCTAACCCTAACCCTAACCCTAACCCTAACCCTAACCCTAACCCTAACCCTAACCCTAACCCTAACCCTAACCCTAACCCTAACCCTAACCCTAACCCTAACCCTAACCCTAACCCTAACCCTAACCCTAACCCTAACCCTAACCCTAACCCTAACCCTAACCCTAACCCTAACCCTAACCCTAACCCTAACCCTAACCCTAACCCTAACCCTAACCCTAACCCTAACCCTAACCCTAACCCTAACCCTAACCCTAACCCTAACCCTAACCCTAACCCTAACCCTAACCCTAACCCTAACCCTAACCCTAACCCTAACCCTAACCCTAACCCTAACCCTAACCCTAACCCTAACCCTAACCCTAACCCTAACCCTAACCCTAACCCTAACCCTAACCCTAACCCTAACCCTAACCCTAACCCTAACCCTAACCCTAACCCTAACCCTAACCCTAACCCTAACCCTAACCCTAACCCTAACCCTAACCCTAACCCTAACCCTAACCCTAACCCTAACCCTAACCCTAACCCTAACCCTAACCCTAACCCTAACCCTAACCCTAACCCTAACCCTAACCCTAACCCTAACCCTAACCCTAACCCTAACCCTAACCCTAACCCTAACCCTAACCCTAACCCTAACCCTAACCCTAACCCTAACCCTAACCCTAACCCTAACCCTAACCCTAACCCTAACCCTAACCCTAACCCTAACCCTAACCCTAACCCTAACCCTAACCCTAACCCTAACCCTAACCCTAACCCTAACCCTAACCCTAACCCTAACCCTAACCCTAACCCTAACCCTAACCCTAACCCTAACCCTAACCCTAACCCTAACCCTAACCCTAACCCTAACCCTAACCCTAACCCTAACCCTAACCCTAACCCTAACCCTAACCCTAACCCTAACCCTAACCCTAACCCTAACCCTAACCCTAACCCTAACCCTAACCCTAACCCTAACCCTAACCCTAACCCTAACCCTAACCCTAACCCTAACCCTAACCCTAACCCTAACCCTAACCCTAACCCTAACCCTAACCCTAACCCTAACCCTAACCCTAACCCTAACCCTAACCCTAACCCTAACCCTAACCCTAACCCTAACCCTAACCCTAACCCTAACCCTAACCCTAACCCTAACCCTAACCCTAACCCTAACCCTAACCCTAACCCTAACCCTAACCCTAACCCTAACCCTAACCCTAACCCTAACCCTAACCCTAACCCTAACCCTAACCCTAACCCTAACCCTAACCCTAACCCTAACCCTAACCCTAACCCTAACCCTAACCCTAACCCTAACCCTAACCCTAACCCTAACCCTAACCCTAACCCTAACCCTAACCCTAACCCTAACCCTAACCCTAACCCTAACCCTAACCCTAACCCTAACCCTAACCCTAACCCTAACCCTAACCCTAACCCTAACCCTAACCCTAACCCTAACCCTAACCCTAACCCTAACCCTAACCCTAACCCTAACCCTAACCCTAACCCTAACCCTAACCCTAACCCTAACCCTAACCCTAACCCTAACCCTAACCCTAACCCTAACCCTAACCCTAACCCTAACCCTAACCCTAACCCTAACCCTAACCCTAACCCTAACCCTAACCCTAACCCTAACCCTAACCCTAACCCTAACCCTAACCCTAACCCTAACCCTAACCCTAACCCTAACCCTAACCCTAACCCTAACCCTAACCCTAACCCTAACCCTAACCCTAACCCTAACCCTAACCCTAACCCTAACCCTAACCCTAACCCTAACCCTAACCCTAACCCTAACCCTAACCCTAACCCTAACCCTAACCCTAACCCTAACCCTAACCCTAACCCTAACCCTAACCCTAACCCTAACCCTAACCCTAACCCTAACCCTAACCCTAACCCTAACCCTAACCCTAACCCTAACCCTAACCCTAACCCTAACCCTAACCCTAACCCTAACCCTAACCCTAACCCTAACCCTAACCCTAACCCTAACCCTAACCCTAACCCTAACCCTAACCCTAACCCTAACCCTAACCCTAACCCTAACCCTAACCCTAACCCTAACCCTAACCCTAACCCTAACCCTAACCCTAACCCTAACCCTAACCCTAACCCTAACCCTAACCCTAACCCTAACCCTAACCCTAACCCTAACCCTAACCCTAACCCTAACCCTAACCCTAACCCTAACCCTAACCCTAACCCTAACCCTAACCCTAACCCTAACCCTAACCCTAACCCTAACCCTAACCCTAACCCTAACCCTAACCCTAACCCTAACCCTAACCCTAACCCTAACCCTAACCCTAACCCTAACCCTAACCCTAACCCTAACCCTAACCCTAACCCTAACCCTAACCCTAACCCTAACCCTAACCCTAACCCTAACCCTAACCCTAACCCTAACCCTAACCCTAACCCTAACCCTAACCCTAACCCTAACCCTAACCCTAACCCTAACCCTAACCCTAACCCTAACCCTAACCCTAACCCTAACCCTAACCCTAACCCTAACCCTAACCCTAACCCTAACCCTAACCCTAACCCTAACCCTAACCCTAACCCTAACCCTAACCCTAACCCTAACCCTAACCCTAACCCTAACCCTAACCCTAACCCTAACCCTAACCCTAACCCTAACCCTAACCCTAACCCTAACCCTAACCCTAACCCTAACCCTAACCCTAACCCTAACCCTAACCCTAACCCTAACCCTAACCCTAACCCTAACCCTAACCCTAACCCTAACCCTAACCCTAACCCTAACCCTAACCCTAACCCTAACCCTAACCCTAACCCTAACCCTAACCCTAACCCTAACCCTAACCCTAACCCTAACCCTAACCCTAACCCTAACCCTAACCCTAACCCTAACCCTAACCCTAACCCTAACCCTAACCCTAACCCTAACCCTAACCCTAACCCTAACCCTAACCCTAACCCTAACCCTAACCCTAACCCTAACCCTAACCCTAACCCTAACCCTAACCCTAACCCTAACCCTAACCCTAACCCTAACCCTAACCCTAACCCTAACCCTAACCCTAACCCTAACCCTAACCCTAACCCTAACCCTAACCCTAACCCTAACCCTAACCCTAACCCTAACCCTAACCCTAACCCTAACCCTAACCCTAACCCTAACCCTAACCCTAACCCTAACCCTAACCCTAACCCTAACCCTAACCCTAACCCTAACCCTAACCCTAACCCTAACCCTAACCCTAACCCTAACCCTAACCCTAACCCTAACCCTAACCCTAACCCTAACCCTAACCCTAACCCTAACCCTAACCCTAACCCTAACCCT
The DNA here is from genome assembly GCF_036172605.1 of Pelobates fuscus. NCBI lineage: Eukaryota > Metazoa > Chordata > Amphibia > Anura > Pelobatidae > Pelobates > Pelobates fuscus. The sequence goes on along the minus strand of NW_026961889.1, from coordinate 20,139 downwards.
AACCCTAACCCTAACCCTAACCCTAACCCTAACCCTAACCCTAACCCTAACCCTAACCCTAACCCTAACCCTAACCCTAACCCTAACCCTAACCCTAACCCTAACCCTAACCCTAACCCTAACCCTAACCCTAACCCTAACCCTAACCCTAACCCTAACCCTAACCCTAACCCTAACCCTAACCCTAACCCTAACCCTAACCCTAACCCTAACCCTAACCCTAACCCTAACCCTAACCCTAACCCTAACCCTAACCCTAACCCTAACCCTAACCCTAACCCTAACCCTAACCCTAACCCTAACCCTAACCCTAACCCTAACCCTAACCCTAACCCTAACCCTAACCCTAACCCTAACCCTAACCCTAACCCTAACCCTAACCCTAACCCTAACCCTAACCCTAACCCTAACCCTAACCCTAACCCTAACCCTAACCCTAACCCTAACCCTAACCCTAACCCTAACCCTAACCCTAACCCTAACCCTAACCCTAACCCTAACCCTAACCCTAACCCTAACCCTAACCCTAACCCTAACCCTAACCCTAACCCTAACCCTAACCCTAACCCTAACCCTAACCCTAACCCTAACCCTAACCCTAACCCTAACCCTAACCCTAACCCTAACCCTAACCCTAACCCTAACCCTAACCCTAACCCTAACCCTAACCCTAACCCTAACCCTAACCCTAACCCTAACCCTAACCCTAACCCTAACCCTAACCCTAACCCTAACCCTAACCCTAACCCTAACCCTAACCCTAACCCTAACCCTAACCCTAACCCTAACCCTAACCCTAACCCTAACCCTAACCCTAACCCTAACCCTAACCCTAACCCTAACCCTAACCCTAACCCTAACCCTAACCCTAACCCTAACCCTAACCCTAACCCTAACCCTAACCCTAACCCTAACCCTAACCCTAACCCTAACCCTAACCCTAACCCTAACCCTAACCCTAACCCTAACCCTAACCCTAACCCTAACCCTAACCCTAACCCTAACCCTAACCCTAACCCTAACCCTAACCCTAACCCTAACCCTAACCCTAACCCTAACCCTAACCCTAACCCTAACCCTAACCCTAACCCTAACCCTAACCCTAACCCTAACCCTAACCCTAACCCTAACCCTAACCCTAACCCTAACCCTAACCCTAACCCTAACCCTAACCCTAACCCTAACCCTAACCCTAACCCTAACCCTAACCCTAACCCTAACCCTAACCCTAACCCTAACCCTAACCCTAACCCTAACCCTAACCCTAACCCTAACCCTAACCCTAACCCTAACCCTAACCCTAACCCTAACCCTAACCCTAACCCTAACCCTAACCCTAACCCTAACCCTAACCCTAACCCTAACCCTAACCCTAACCCTAACCCTAACCCTAACCCTAACCCTAACCCTAACCCTAACCCTAACCCTAACCCTAACCCTAACCCTAACCCTAACCCTAACCCTAACCCTAACCCTAACCCTAACCCTAACCCTAACCCTAACCCTAACCCTAACCCTAACCCTAACCCTAACCCTAACCCTAACCCTAACCCTAACCCTAACCCTAACCCTAACCCTAACCCTAACCCTAACCCTAACCCTAACCCTAACCCTAACCCTAACCCTAACCCTAACCCTAACCCTAACCCTAACCCTAACCCTAACCCTAACCCTAACCCTAACCCTAACCCTAACCCTAACCCTAACCCTAACCCTAACCCTAACCCTAACCCTAACCCTAACCCTAACCCTAACCCTAACCCTAACCCTAACCCTAACCCTAACCCTAACCCTAACCCTAACCCTAACCCTAACCCTAACCCTAACCCTAACCCTAACCCTAACCCTAACCCTAACCCTAACCCTAACCCTAACCCTAACCCTAACCCTAACCCTAACCCTAACCCTAACCCTAACCCTAACCCTAACCCTAACCCTAACCCTAACCCTAACCCTAACCCTAACCCTAACCCTAACCCTAACCCTAACCCTAACCCTAACCCTAACCCTAACCCTAACCCTAACCCTAACCCTAACCCTAACCCTAACCCTAACCCTAACCCTAACCCTAACCCTAACCCTAACCCTAACCCTAACCCTAACCCTAACCCTAACCCTAACCCTAACCCTAACCCTAACCCTAACCCTAACCCTAACCCTAACCCTAACCCTAACCCTAACCCTAACCCTAACCCTAACCCTAACCCTAACCCTAACCCTAACCCTAACCCTAACCCTAACCCTAACCCTAACCCTAACCCTAACCCTAACCCTAACCCTAACCCTAACCCTAACCCTAACCCTAACCCTAACCCTAACCCTAACCCTAACCCTAACCCTAACCCTAACCCTAACCCTAACCCTAACCCTAACCCTAACCCTAACCCTAACCCTAACCCTAACCCTAACCCTAACCCTAACCCTAACCCTAACCCTAACCCTAACCCTAACCCTAACCCTAACCCTAACCCTAACCCTAACCCTAACCCTAACCCTAACCCTAACCCTAACCCTAACCCTAACCCTAACCCTAACCCTAACCCTAACCCTAACCCTAACCCTAACCCTAACCCTAACCCTAACCCTAACCCTAACCCTAACCCTAACCCTAACCCTAACCCTAACCCTAACCCTAACCCTAACCCTAACCCTAACCCTAACCCTAACCCTAACCCTAACCCTAACCCTAACCCTAACCCTAACCCTAACCCTAACCCTAACCCTAACCCTAACCCTAACCCTAACCCTAACCCTAACCCTAACCCTAACCCTAACCCTAACCCTAACCCTAACCCTAACCCTAACCCTAACCCTAACCCTAACCCTAACCCTAACCCTAACCCTAACCCTAACCCTAACCCTAACCCTAACCCTAACCCTAACCCTAACCCTAACCCTAACCCTAACCCTAACCCTAACCCTAACCCTAACCCTAACCCTAACCCTAACCCTAACCCTAACCCTAACCCTAACCCTAACCCTAACCCTAACCCTAACCCTAACCCTAACCCTAACCCTAACCCTAACCCTAACCCTAACCCTAACCCTAACCCTAACCCTAACCCTAACCCTAACCCTAACCCTAACCCTAACCCTAACCCTAACCCTAACCCTAACCCTAACCCTAACCCTAACCCTAACCCTAACCCTAACCCTAACCCTAACCCTAACCCTAACCCTAACCCTAACCCTAACCCTAACCCTAACCCTAACCCTAACCCTAACCCTAACCCTAACCCTAACCCTAACCCTAACCCTAACCCTAACCCTAACCCTAACCCTAACCCTAACCCTAACCCTAACCCTAACCCTAACCCTAACCCTAACCCTAACCCTAACCCTAACCCTAACCCTAACCCTAACCCTAACCCTAACCCTAACCCTAACCCTAACCCTAACCCTAACCCTAACCCTAACCCTAACCCTAACCCTAACCCTAACCCTAACCCTAACCCTAACCCTAACCCTAACCCTAACCCTAACCCTAACCCTAACCCTAACCCTAACCCTAACCCTAACCCTAACCCTAACCCTAACCCTAACCCTAACCCTAACCCTAACCCTAACCCTAACCCTAACCCTAACCCTAACCCTAACCCTAACCCTAACCCTAACCCTAACCCTAACCCTAACCCTAACCCTAACCCTAACCCTAACCCTAACCCTAACCCTAACCCTAACCCTAACCCTAACCCTAACCCTAACCCTAACCCTAACCCTAACCCTAACCCTAACCCTAACCCTAACCCTAACCCTAACCCTAACCCTAACCCTAACCCTAACCCTAACCCTAACCCTAACCCTAACCCTAACCCTAACCCTAACCCTAACCCTAACCCTAACCCTAACCCTAACCCTAACCCTAACCCTAACCCTAACCCTAACCCTAACCCTAACCCTAACCCTAACCCTAACCCTAACCCTAACCCTAACCCTAACCCTAACCCTAACCCTAACCCTAACCCTAACCCTAACCCTAACCCTAACCCTAACCCTAACCCTAACCCTAACCCTAACCCTAACCCTAACCCTAACCCTAACCCTAACCCTAACCCTAACCCTAACCCTAACCCTAACCCTAACCCTAACCCTAACCCTAACCCTAACCCTAACCCTAACCCTAACCCTAACCCTAACCCTAACCCTAACCCTAACCCTAACCCTAACCCTAACCCTAACCCTAACCCTAACCCTAACCCTAACCCTAACCCTAACCCTAACCCTAACCCTAACCCTAACCCTAACCCTAACCCTAACCCTAACCCTAACCCTAACCCTAACCCTAACCCTAACCCTAACCCTAACCCTAACCCTAACCCTAACCCTAACCCTAACCCTAACCCTAACCCTAACCCTAACCCTAACCCTAACCCTAACCCTAACCCTAACCCTAACCCTAACCCTAACCCTAACCCTAACCCTAACCCTAACCCTAACCCTAACCCTAACCCTAACCCTAACCCTAACCCTAACCCTAACCCTAACCCTAACCCTAACCCTAACCCTAACCCTAACCCTAACCCTAACCCTAACCCTAACCCTAACCCTAACCCTAACCCTAACCCTAACCCTAACCCTAACCCTAACCCTAACCCTAACCCTAACCCTAACCCTAACCCTAACCCTAACCCTAACCCTAACCCTAACCCTAACCCTAACCCTAACCCTAACCCTAACCCTAACCCTAACCCTAACCCTAACCCTAACCCTAACCCTAACCCTAACCCTAACCCTAACCCTAACCCTAACCCTAACCCTAACCCTAACCCTAACCCTAACCCTAACCCTAACCCTAACCCTAACCCTAACCCTAACCCTAACCCTAACCCTAACCCTAACCCTAACCCTAACCCTAACCCTAACCCTAACCCTAACCCTAACCCTAACCCTAACCCTAACCCTAACCCTAACCCTAACCCTAACCCTAACCCTAACCCTAACCCTAACCCTAACCCTAACCCTAACCCTAACCCTAACCCTAACCCTAACCCTAACCCTAACCCTAACCCTAACCCTAACCCTAACCCTAACCCTAACCCTAACCCTAACCCTAACCCTAACCCTAACCCTAACCCTAACCCTAACCCTAACCCTAACCCTAACCCTAACCCTAACCCTAACCCTAACCCTAACCCTAACCCTAACCCTAACCCTAACCCTAACCCTAACCCTAACCCTAACCCTAACCCTAACCCTAACCCTAACCCTAACCCTAACCCTAACCCTAACCCTAACCCTAACCCTAACCCTAACCCTAACCCTAACCCTAACCCTAACCCTAACCCTAACCCTAACCCTAACCCTAACCCTAACCCTAACCCTAACCCTAACCCTAACCCTAACCCTAACCCTAACCCTAACCCTAACCCTAACCCTAACCCTAACCCTAACCCTAACCCTAACCCTAACCCTAACCCTAACCCTAACCCTAACCCTAACCCTAACCCTAACCCTAACCCTAACCCTAACCCTAACCCTAACCCTAACCCTAACCCTAACCCTAACCCTAACCCTAACCCTAACCCTAACCCTAACCCTAACCCTAACCCTAACCCTAACCCTAACCCTAACCCTAACCCTAACCCTAACCCTAACCCTAACCCTAACCCTAACCCTAACCCTAACCCTAACCCTAACCCTAACCCTAACCCTAACCCTAACCCTAACCCTAACCCTAACCCTAACCCTAACCCTAACCCTAACCCTAACCCTAACCCTAACCCTAACCCTAACCCTAACCCTAACCCTAACCCTAACCCTAACCCTAACCCTAACCCTAACCCTAACCCTAACCCTAACCCTAACCCTAACCCTAACCCTAACCCTAACCCTAACCCTAACCCTAACCCTAACCCTAACCCTAACCCTAACCCTAACCCTAACCCTAACCCTAACCCTAACCCTAACCCTAACCCTAACCCTAACCCTAACCCTAACCCTAACCCTAACCCTAACCCTAACCCTAACCCTAACCCTAACCCTAACCCTAACCCTAACCCTAACCCTAACCCTAACCCTAACCCTAACCCTAACCCTAACCCTAACCCTAACCCTAACCCTAACCCTAACCCTAACCCTAACCCTAACCCTAACCCTAACCCTAACCCTAACCCTAACCCTAACCCTAACCCTAACCCTAACCCTAACCCTAACCCTAACCCTAACCCTAACCCTAACCCTAACCCTAACCCTAACCCTAACCCTAACCCTAACCCTAACCCTAACCCTAACCCTAACCCTAACCCTAACCCTAACCCTAACCCTAACCCTAACCCTAACCCTAACCCTAACCCTAACCCTAACCCTAACCCTAACCCTAACCCTAACCCTAACCCTAACCCTAACCCTAACCCTAACCCTAACCCTAACCCTAACCCTAACCCTAACCCTAACCCTAACCCTAACCCTAACCCTAACCCTAACCCTAACCCTAACCCTAACCCTAACCCTAACCCTAACCCTAACCCTAACCCTAACCCTAACCCTAACCCTAACCCTAACCCTAACCCTAACCCTAACCCTAACCCTAACCCTAACCCTAACCCTAACCCTAACCCTAACCCTAACCCTAACCCTAACCCTAACCCTAACCCTAACCCTAACCCTAACCCTAACCCTAACCCTAACCCTAACCCTAACCCTAACCCTAACCCTAACCCTAACCCTAACCCTAACCCTAACCCTAACCCTAACCCTAACCCTAACCCTAACCCTAACCCTAACCCTAACCCTAACCCTAACCCTAACCCTAACCCTAACCCTAACCCTAACCCTAACCCTAACCCTAACCCTAACCCTAACCCTAACCCTAACCCTAACCCTAACCCTAACCCTAACCCTAACCCTAACCCTAACCCTAACCCTAACCCTAACCCTAACCCTAACCCTAACCCTAACCCTAACCCTAACCCTAACCCTAACCCTAACCCTAACCCTAACCCTAACCCTAACCCTAACCCTAACCCTAACCCTAACCCTAACCCTAACCCTAACCCTAACCCTAACCCTAACCCTAACCCTAACCCTAACCCTAACCCTAACCCTAACCCTAACCCTAACCCTAACCCTAACCCTAACCCTAACCCTAACCCTAACCCTAACCCTAACCCTAACCCTAACCCTAACCCTAACCCTAACCCTAACCCTAACCCTAACCCTAACCCTAACCCTAACCCTAACCCTAACCCTAACCCTAACCCTAACCCTAACCCTAACCCTAACCCTAACCCTAACCCTAACCCTAACCCTAACCCTAACCCTAACCCTAACCCTAACCCTAACCCTAACCCTAACCCTAACCCTAACCCTAACCCTAACCCTAACCCTAACCCTAACCCTAACCCTAACCCTAACCCTAACCCTAACCCTAACCCTAACCCTAACCCTAACCCTAACCCTAACCCTAACCCTAACCCTAACCCTAACCCTAACCCTAACCCTAACCCTAACCCTAACCCTAACCCTAACCCTAACCCTAACCCTAACCCTAACCCTAACCCTAACCCTAACCCTAACCCTAACCCTAACCCTAACCCTAACCCTAACCCTAACCCTAACCCTAACCCTAACCCTAACCCTAACCCTAACCCTAACCCTAACCCTAACCCTAACCCTAACCCTAACCCTAACCCTAACCCTAACCCTAACCCTAACCCTAACCCTAACCCTAACCCTAACCCTAACCCTAACCCTAACCCTAACCCTAACCCTAACCCTAACCCTAACCCTAACCCTAACCCTAACCCTAACCCTAACCCTAACCCTAACCCTAACCCTAACCCTAACCCTAACCCTAACCCTAACCCTAACCCTAACCCTAACCCTAACCCTAACCCTAACCCTAACCCTAACCCTAACCCTAACCCTAACCCTAACCCTAACCCTAACCCTAACCCTAACCCTAACCCTAACCCTAACCCTAACCCTAACCCTAACCCTAACCCTAACCCTAACCCTAACCCTAACCCTAACCCTAACCCTAACCCTAACCCTAACCCTAACCCTAACCCTAACCCTAACCCTAACCCTAACCCTAACCCTAACCCTAACCCTAACCCTAACCCTAACCCTAACCCTAACCCTAACCCTAACCCTAACCCTAACCCTAACCCTAACCCTAACCCTAACCCTAACCCTAACCCTAACCCTAACCCTAACCCTAACCCTAACCCTAACCCTAACCCTAACCCTAACCCTAACCCTAACCCTAACCCTAACCCTAACCCTAACCCTAACCCTAACCCTAACCCTAACCCTAACCCTAACCCTAACCCTAACCCTAACCCTAACCCTAACCCTAACCCTAACCCTAACCCTAACCCTAACCCTAACCCTAACCCTAACCCTAACCCTAACCCTAACCCTAACCCTAACCCTAACCCTAACCCTAACCCTAACCCTAACCCTAACCCTAACCCTAACCCTAACCCTAACCCTAACCCTAACCCTAACCCTAACCCTAACCCTAACCCTAACCCTAACCCTAACCCTAACCCTAACCCTAACCCTAACCCTAACCCTAACCCTAACCCTAACCCTAACCCTAACCCTAACCCTAACCCTAACCCTAACCCTAACCCTAACCCTAACCCTAACCCTAACCCTAACCCTAACCCTAACCCTAACCCTAACCCTAACCCTAACCCTAACCCTAACCCTAACCCTAACCCTAACCCTAACCCTAACCCTAACCCTAACCCTAACCCTAACCCTAACCCTAACCCTAACCCTAACCCTAACCCTAACCCTAACCCTAACCCTAACCCTAACCCTAACCCTAACCCTAACCCTAACCCTAACCCTAACCCTAACCCTAACCCTAACCCTAACCCTAACCCTAACCCTAACCCTAACCCTAACCCTAACCCTAACCCTAACCCTAACCCTAACCCTAACCCTAACCCTAACCCTAACCCTAACCCTAACCCTAACCCTAACCCTAACCCTAACCCTAACCCTAACCCTAACCCTAACCCTAACCCTAACCCTAACCCTAACCCTAACCCTAACCCTAACCCTAACCCTAACCCTAACCCTAACCCTAACCCTAACCCTAACCCTAACCCTAACCCTAACCCTAACCCTAACCCTAACCCTAACCCTAACCCTAACCCTAACCCTAACCCTAACCCTAACCCTAACCCTAACCCTAACCCTAACCCTAACCCTAACCCTAACCCTAACCCTAACCCTAACCCTAACCCTAACCCTAACCCTAACCCTAACCCTAACCCTAACCCTAACCCTAACCCTAACCCTAACCCTAACCCTAACCCTAACCCTAACCCTAACCCTAACCCTAACCCTAACCCTAACCCTAACCCTAACCCTAACCCTAACCCTAACCCTAACCCTAACCCTAACCCTAACCCTAACCCTAACCCTAACCCTAACCCTAACCCTAACCCTAACCCTAACCCTAACCCTAACCCTAACCCTAACCCTAACCCTAACCCTAACCCTAACCCTAACCCTAACCCTAACCCTAACCCTAACCCTAACCCTAACCCTAACCCTAACCCTAACCCTAACCCTAACCCTAACCCTAACCCTAACCCTAACCCTAACCCTAACCCTAACCCTAACCCTAACCCTAACCCTAACCCTAACCCTAACCCTAACCCTAACCCTAACCCTAACCCTAACCCTAACCCTAACCCTAACCCTAACCCTAACCCTAACCCTAACCCTAACCCTAACCCTAACCCTAACCCTAACCCTAACCCTAACCCTAACCCTAACCCTAACCCTAACCCTAACCCTAACCCTAACCCTAACCCTAACCCTAACCCTAACCCTAACCCTAACCCTAACCCTAACCCTAACCCTAACCCTAACCCTAACCCTAACCCTAACCCTAACCCTAACCCTAACCCTAACCCTAACCCTAACCCTAACCCTAACCCTAACCCTAACCCTAACCCTAACCCTAACCCTAACCCTAACCCTAACCCTAACCCTAACCCTAACCCTAACCCTAACCCTAACCCTAACCCTAACCCTAACCCTAACCCTAACCCTAACCCTAACCCTAACCCTAACCCTAACCCTAACCCTAACCCTAACCCTAACCCTAACCCTAACCCTAACCCTAACCCTAACCCTAACCCTAACCCTAACCCTAACCCTAACCCTAACCCTAACCCTAACCCTAACCCTAACCCTAACCCTAACCCTAACCCTAACCCTAACCCTAACCCTAACCCTAACCCTAACCCTAACCCTAACCCTAACCCTAACCCTAACCCTAACCCTAACCCTAACCCTAACCCTAACCCTAACCCTAACCCTAACCCTAACCCTAACCCTAACCCTAACCCTAACCCTAACCCTAACCCTAACCCTAACCCTAACCCTAACCCTAACCCTAACCCTAACCCTAACCCTAACCCTAACCCTAACCCTAACCCTAACCCTAACCCTAACCCTAACCCTAACCCTAACCCTAACCCTAACCCTAACCCTAACCCTAACCCTAACCCTAACCCTAACCCTAACCCTAACCCTAACCCTAACCCTAACCCTAACCCTAACCCTAACCCTAACCCTAACCCTAACCCTAACCCTAACCCTAACCCTAACCCTAACCCTAACCCTAACCCTAACCCTAACCCTAACCCTAACCCTAACCCTAACCCTAACCCTAACCCTAACCCTAACCCTAACCCTAACCCTAACCCTAACCCTAACCCTAACCCTAACCCTAACCCTAACCCTAACCCTAACCCTAACCCTAACCCTAACCCTAACCCTAACCCTAACCCTAACCCTAACCCTAACCCTAACCCTAACCCTAACCCTAACCCTAACCCTAACCCTAACCCTAACCCTAACCCTAACCCTAACCCTAACCCTAACCCTAACCCTAACCCTAACCCTAACCCTAACCCTAACCCTAACCCTAACCCTAACCCTAACCCTAACCCTAACCCTAACCCTAACCCTAACCCTAACCCTAACCCTAACCCTAACCCTAACCCTAACCCTAACCCTAACCCTAACCCTAACCCTAACCCTAACCCTAACCCTAACCCTAACCCTAACCCTAACCCTAACCCTAACCCTAACCCTAACCCTAACCCTAACCCTAACCCTAACCCTAACCCTAACCCTAACCCTAACCCTAACCCTAACCCTAACCCTAACCCTAACCCTAACCCTAACCCTAACCCTAACCCTAACCCTAACCCTAACCCTAACCCTAACCCTAACCCTAACCCTAACCCTAACCCTAACCCTAACCCTAACCCTAACCCTAACCCTAACCCTAACCCTAACCCTAACCCTAACCCTAACCCTAACCCTAACCCTAACCCTAACCCTAACCCTAACCCTAACCCTAACCCTAACCCTAACCCTAACCCTAACCCTAACCCTAACCCTAACCCTAACCCTAACCCTAACCCTAACCCTAACCCTAACCCTAACCCTAACCCTAACCCTAACCCTAACCCTAACCCTAACCCTAACCCTAACCCTAACCCTAACCCTAACCCTAACCCTAACCCTAACCCTAACCCTAACCCTAACCCTAACCCTAACCCTAACCCTAACCCTAACCCTAACCCTAACCCTAACCCTAACCCTAACCCTAACCCTAACCCTAACCCTAACCCTAACCCTAACCCTAACCCTAACCCTAACCCTAACCCTAACCCTAACCCTAACCCTAACCCTAACCCTAACCCTAACCCTAACCCTAACCCTAACCCTAACCCTAACCCTAACCCTAACCCTAACCCTAACCCTAACCCTAACCCTAACCCTAACCCTAACCCTAACCCTAACCCTAACCCTAACCCTAACCCTAACCCTAACCCTAACCCTAACCCTAACCCTAACCCTAACCCTAACCCTAACCCTAACCCTAACCCTAACCCTAACCCTAACCCTAACCCTAACCCTAACCCTAACCCTAACCCTAACCCTAACCCTAACCCTAACCCTAACCCTAACCCTAACCCTAACCCTAACCCTAACCCTAACCCTAACCCTAACCCTAACCCTAACCCTAACCCTAACCCTAACCCTAACCCTAACCCTAACCCTAACCCTAACCCTAACCCTAACCCTAACCCTAACCCTAACCCTAACCCTAACCCTAACCCTAACCCTAACCCTAACCCTAACCCTAACCCTAACCCTAACCCTAACCCTAACCCTAACCCTAACCCTAACCCTAACCCTAACCCTAACCCTAACCCTAACCCTAACCCTAACCCTAACCCTAACCCTAACCCTAACCCTAACCCTAACCCTAACCCTAACCCTAACCCTAACCCTAACCCTAACCCTAACCCTAACCCTAACCCTAACCCTAACCCTAACCCTAACCCTAACCCTAACCCTAACCCTAACCCTAACCCTAACCCTAACCCTAACCCTAACCCTAACCCTAACCCTAACCCTAACCCTAACCCTAACCCTAACCCTAACCCTAACCCTAACCCTAACCCTAACCCTAACCCTAACCCTAACCCTAACCCTAACCCTAACCCTAACCCTAACCCTAACCCTAACCCTAACCCTAACCCTAACCCTAACCCTAACCCTAACCCTAACCCTAACCCTAACCCTAACCCTAACCCTAACCCTAACCCTAACCCTAACCCTAACCCTAACCCTAACCCTAACCCTAACCCTAACCCTAACCCTAACCCTAACCCTAACCCTAACCCTAACCCTAACCCTAACCCTAACCCTAACCCTAACCCTAACCCTAACCCTAACCCTAACCCTAACCCTAACCCTAACCCTAACCCTAACCCTAACCCTAACCCTAACCCTAACCCTAACCCTAACCCTAACCCTAACCCTAACCCTAACCCTAACCCTAACCCTAACCCTAACCCTAACCCTAACCCTAACCCTAACCCTAACCCTAACCCTAACCCTAACCCTAACCCTAACCCTAACCCTAACCCTAACCCTAACCCTAACCCTAACCCTAACCCTAACCCTAACCCTAACCCTAACCCTAACCCTAACCCTAACCCTAACCCTAACCCTAACCCTAACCCTAACCCTAACCCTAACCCTAACCCTAACCCTAACCCTAACCCTAACCCTAACCCTAACCCTAACCCTAACCCTAACCCTAACCCTAACCCTAACCCTAACCCTAACCCTAACCCTAACCCTAACCCTAACCCTAACCCTAACCCTAACCCTAACCCTAACCCTAACCCTAACCCTAACCCTAACCCTAACCCTAACCCTAACCCTAACCCTAACCCTAACCCTAACCCTAACCCTAACCCTAACCCTAACCCTAACCCTAACCCTAACCCTAACCCTAACCCTAACCCTAACCCTAACCCTAACCCTAACCCTAACCCTAACCCTAACCCTAACCCTAACCCTAACCCTAACCCTAACCCTAACCCTAACCCTAACCCTAACCCTAACCCTAACCCTAACCCTAACCCTAACCCTAACCCTAACCCTAACCCTAACCCTAACCCTAACCCTAACCCTAACCCTAACCCTAACCCTAACCCTAACCCTAACCCTAACCCTAACCCTAACCCTAACCCTAACCCTAACCCTAACCCTAACCCTAACCCTAACCCTAACCCTAACCCTAACCCTAACCCTAACCCTAACCCTAACCCTAACCCTAACCCTAACCCTAACCCTAACCCTAACCCTAACCCTAACCCTAACCCTAACCCTAACCCTAACCCTAACCCTAACCCTAACCCTAACCCTAACCCTAACCCTAACCCTAACCCTAACCCTAACCCTAACCCTAACCCTAACCCTAACCCTAACCCTAACCCTAACCCTAACCCTAACCCTAACCCTAACCCTAACCCTAACCCTAACCCTAACCCTAACCCTAACCCTAACCCTAACCCTAACCCTAACCCTAACCCTAACCCTAACCCTAACCCTAACCCTAACCCTAACCCTAACCCTAACCCTAACCCTAACCCTAACCCTAACCCTAACCCTAACCCTAACCCTAACCCTAACCCTAACCCTAACCCTAACCCTAACCCTAACCCTAACCCTAACCCTAACCCTAACCCTAACCCTAACCCTAACCCTAACCCTAACCCTAACCCTAACCCTAACCCTAACCCTAACCCTAACCCTAACCCTAACCCTAACCCTAACCCTAACCCTAACCCTAACCCTAACCCTAACCCTAACCCTAACCCTAACCCTAACCCTAACCCTAACCCTAACCCTAACCCTAACCCTAACCCTAACCCTAACCCTAACCCTAACCCTAACCCTAACCCTAACCCTAACCCTAACCCTAACCCTAACCCTAACCCTAACCCTAACCCTAACCCTAACCCTAACCCTAACCCTAACCCTAACCCTAACCCTAACCCTAACCCTAACCCTAACCCTAACCCTAACCCTAACCCTAACCCTAACCCTAACCCTAACCCTAACCCTAACCCTAACCCTAACCCTAACCCTAACCCTAACCCTAACCCTAACCCTAACCCTAACCCTAACCCTAACCCTAACCCTAACCCTAACCCTAACCCTAACCCTAACCCTAACCCTAACCCTAACCCTAACCCTAACCCTAACCCTAACCCTAACCCTAACCCTAACCCTAACCCTAACCCTAACCCTAACCCTAACCCTAACCCTAACCCTAACCCTAACCCTAACCCTAACCCTAACCCTAACCCTAACCCTAACCCTAACCCTAACCCTAACCCTAACCCTAACCCTAACCCTAACCCTAACCCTAACCCTAACCCTAACCCTAACCCTAACCCTAACCCTAACCCTAACCCTAACCCTAACCCTAACCCTAACCCTAACCCTAACCCTAACCCTAACCCTAACCCTAACCCTAACCCTAACCCTAACCCTAACCCTAACCCTAACCTAACCCTAACCCTAACCCTAACCCTAACCCTAACCCTAACCCTAACCCTAACCCTAACCCTAACCCTAACCCAAACCCTAACCCTAACCCTAACCCTAACCCTAACCCTAACCCTAACCCTAACCCTAACCCTAACCCTAACCCTAACCCTAACCCTAACCCTAACCCTAACCCTAACCCTAACCCTAACCCTAACCCTAACCCTAACCCTAACCCTAACCCTAACCCTAACCCTAACCCTAACCCTAACCCTAACCCTAACCCTAACCCTACCCTAAC
>NW_026961886.1:0-93006 GCF_036172605.1 Pelobates fuscus | reverse complement strand
GCTGTCAGTGTTCCCTGCTCTCTCTCACTCAGTCCCTGTATAAAGCTGTCAGTGTTCCCTGCTCTCACTCACCCAGTCCCTGTATAAAGCTGTCAGTGTTCCCTGCTCTCACTCAGTCCCTGTATAAAGCTGTCAGTGTTCCCTGCTCTCACTCAGTCCCTGTATAAAGCTGTCAGTGTTCCCTGCTCTCACTCAGTCCCTGTATAAAGCTGTCAGTGTTCCCTGCTCTCTCTCACTCAGTCCCTGTATAAAGCTGTCAGTGTTCCCTGCTCTCTCACTCAGTCCCTGTATAAAGCTGTCAGTGTTCCCTGCTCTCTCACTCAGTCCCTGTATAAAGCTGTCAGTGTTCCCTGCTCTCTCTCACTCAGTCCCTGTATAAAGCTGTCAGTGTTCCCTGCTCTCTCTCACTCAGTCCCTGTATAAAGCTGTCAGTGTTCCCTGCTCTCTCTCACTCAGTCCCTGTATAAAGCTGTCAGTGTTCCCTGCTCTCTCTCACTCAGTCCCTGTATAAAGCTGTCAGTGTTCCCTGCTCTCTCTCACTCAGTCCCTGTATAAAGCTGTCAGTGTTCCCTGCTCTCTCTCACTCAGTCCCTGTATAAAGCTGTCAGTGTTCCCTGCTCTCTCTCACTCAGTCCCTGTATAAAGCTGTCAGTGTTCCCTGCTCTCTCTCACTCAGTCCCTGTATAAAGCTGTCAGTGTTCCCTGCTCTCTCTCACTCAGTCCCTGTATAAAGCTGTCAGTGTTCCCTGCTCTCTCTCACTCAGTCCCTGTATAAAGCTGTCAGTGTTCCCTGCTCTCACTCAGTCCCTGTATAAAGCTGTCAGTGTTCCCTGCTCTCACTCAGTCCCTGTATAAAGCTGTCAGTGTTCCCTGCTCTCACTCAGTCCCTGTATAAAGCTGTCAGTGTTCCCTGCTCTCTCTCACTCAGTCCCTGTATAAAGCTGTCAGTGTTCCCTGCTCTCTCACTCAGTCCCTGTATAAAGCTGTCAGTGTTCCCTGCTCTCACTCAGTCCCTGTATAAAGCTGTCAGTGTTCCCTGCTCCTCTCTCACTCAGTCCCTGTATAAAGCTGTCAGTGTTCTCTGCTCTCACTCAGTCCCTGTATAAAGCTGTCAGTGTTCTCTGCTCTCACTCAGTCCCTGTATAAAGCTGTCAGTGTTCCCTGCTCTCACTCAGTCCCTGTATAAAGCTGTCAGTGTTCCCTGCTCTCTCTCACTCAGTCCCTGTATAAAGCTGTCAGTGTTCCCTGCTCTCTCTCACTCAGTCCCTGTATAAAGCTGTCAGTGTTCCCTGCTCTCTCTCACTCAGTCCCTGTATAAAGCTGTCAGTGTTCCCTGCTCTCACTCAGTCCCTGTATAAAGCTGTCAGTGTTCCCTGCTCTCTCTCACTCAGTCCCTGTATAAAGCTGTCAGTGTTCCCTGCTCTCACTCAGTCCCTGTATAAAGCTGTCAGTGTTCCCTGCTCTCTCTCACTCAGTCCCTGTATAAAGCTGTCAGTGTTCCCTGCTCTCACTCAGTCCCTGTATAAAGCTGTCAGTGTTCCCTGCTCTCACTCAGTCCCTGTATAAAGCTGTCAGTGTTCCCTGCTCTCACTCAGTCCCTGTATAAAGCTGTCAGTGTTCCCTGCTCTCTCACTCAGTCGCTGTATAAAGCTGTCAGTGTTCCCTGCTCTCTCTCACTCAGTCCCTGTATAAAGCTGTCAGTGTTCCCTGCTCTCTCTCACTCAGTCCCTGTATAAAGCTGTCAGTGTTCCCTGCTCTCACTCAGTCCCTGTATAAAGCTGTCAGTGTTCCCTGCTCTCACTCAGTCCCTGTATAAAGCTGTCAGTGTTCCCTGCTCTCACTCAGTCCCTGTATAAAGCTGTCAGTGTTCCCTGCTCTCTCACTCAGTCCCTGTATAAAGCTGTCAGTGTTCCCTGCTCTCTCTCACTCAGTCCCTGTATAAAGCTGTCAGTGTTCCCTGCTCTCACTCACTCCAGTCCCTGTATAAAGCTGTCAGTGTTCCCTGCTCTCACTCAGTCCCTGTATAAAGCTGTCAGTGTTCCCTGCTCTCACTCAGTCCCTGTATAAAGCTGTCAGTGTTCCCTGCTCTCTCTCACTCAGTCCCTGTATAAAGCTGTCAGTGTTCCTGCTCTCACTCAGTCCCTGTATAAAGCTGTCAGTGTTCCCTGCTCTCTCTCACTCAGTCCCCTGTATAAAGCTGTCAGTGTTCCCTGCTCTCACTCAGTCCCTGTATAAAGCTGTCAGTGTTCCCTGCTCTCTCTCACTCAGTCCCTGTATAAAGCTGTCAGTGTTCCCTGCTCTCTCTCACTCAGTCCCTGTATAAAGCTGTCAGTGTTCCCTGCTCTCTCTCACTCAGTCCCTGTATAAAGCTGTCAGTGTTCCCTGCTCTCTCTCACTCAGTCCCTGTATAAAGCTGTCAGTGTTCCCTGCTCTCTCTCACTCAGTCCCTGTATAAAGCTGTCAGTGTTCCCTGCTCTCTCTCTCACTCAGTCCCTGTATAAAGCTGTCAGTGTTCCCTGCTCTCTCTCACTCAGTCCCTGTATAAAGCTGTCAGTGTTCCCTGCTCTCACTCAGTCCCTGTATAAAGCTGTCAGTGTTCCCTGCTCTCTCTCACTCAGTCCCTGTATAAAGCTGTCAGTGTTCCCTGCTCTCACTCAGTCCCTGTATAAAGCTGTCAGTGTTCCCTGCTCTCTCTCTAACTCAGTCCCTGTATAAAGCTGTCAGTGTTCCCTGCTCTCTCTCACTCAGTCCCTGTATAAAGCTGTCAGTGTTCCCTGCTCTCACTCAGTCCCTGTATAAAGCTGTCAGTGTTCCCTGCTCTCACTCAGTCCCTGTATAAAGCTGTCAGTGTTCCCTGCTCTCACTCAGTCCCTGTATAAAGCTGTCAGTGTTCCCTGCTCTCTCTCTCACTCAGTCCCTGTATAAAGCTGTCAGTGTTCCCTGCTCTCACTCAGTCCCTGTATAAAGCTGTCAGTGTTCCCTGCTCTCCCTCAGTCCCTGTATAAAGCTGTCAGTGTTCCCTGCTCTCTCTCACTCAGTCCCTGTATAAAGCTGTCAAGTGTTCCCTGCTCTCTCTCACTCAGTCCCTGTATAAAGCTGTCAGTGTTCCCTGCTCTCTCTCACTCAGTCCCTGTATAAAGCTGTCAGTGTTCCCTGCTCTCTCTCACTCAGTCCCTGTATAAAGCTGTCAGTGTCCCTGCTCTCTCTCACTCAGTCCCTGTATAAAGCTGTCAGTGTTCCCTGCTCTCACTCACTCAGTCGCTGTATAAAGCTGTCAGTGTTCCCTGCTCTCTCTCACTCAGTCCCTGTATAAAGCTGTCAGTGTTCCCTGCTCTCTCTCACTCAGTCCCTGTATAAAGCTGTCAGTGTTCCCTGCTCTCACTCAGTCCCTGTATAAAGCTGTCAGTGTTCCCTGCTCTCACTCAGTCCCTGTATAAAGCTGTCAGTGTTCCCTGCTCTCACTCAGTCCCTGTATAAAGCTGGCAGTGTTCCCTGTCTCACTCAGTCCCTGTATAAAGCTGTCAGTGTTCCCTGCTCTCTCTCACTCAGTCCCTGTATGAAGCTGTCATTGTTCCCTGCTCTCACTCAACCAGTCCCTGTATAAAGCTGTCAGTGTTCCCTGCTCTCACTCAGTCCCTGTATAAAGCTGTCAGTGTTCCCTGCTCTCACTCAGTCCCTGTATAAAGCTGTCAGTGTTCCCTGCTCTCTCTCACTCAGTCCCTGTATAAAGCTGTCAGTGTTCCCTGCTCTCTCTCACTCAGTCCCTGTATAAAGCTGTCAGTGTTCCCTGCTCTCTCTCACTCAGTCCCTGTATAAAGCTGTCAGTGTTCACTGCTCTCTCTCACTCAGTCCCTGTATAAAGCTGTCAGTGTTCACTGCTCTCTCTCACTCAGTCCCTGTATAAAGCTGTCAGTGTTCCCTGCTCTCTCTCACTCAGTCCCTGTATAAAGCTGTCAGTGTTCCCTGCTCTCTCTCACTCAGTCCCTGTATAAAGCTGTCAGTGTTCCCTGCTCTCACTCAGTCCCTGTATAAAGCTGTCAGTGTTCCCTGCT
Organism: Pelobates fuscus; assembly: GCF_036172605.1. Classification (NCBI taxonomy): domain Eukaryota; kingdom Metazoa; phylum Chordata; class Amphibia; order Anura; family Pelobatidae; genus Pelobates; species Pelobates fuscus. Next base: position 88,954 of record NW_026961886.1, on the reverse strand, counting down.
CTCTCCTCAGTCCCTGTATAAAGCTGTCAGTGTTCCCTGCTCTCTCTCACTCAGTCCCTGTATAAAGCTGTCAGTGTTCCCTGCTCTCTCTCACTCAGTCCCTGTATAAAGCTGTCAGTGTTCCCTGCTCTCTCTCACTCAGTCCCTGTATAAAGCTGTCAGTGTTCCCTGCTCTCTCTCACTCAGTCCCTGTATAAAGCTGTCAGTGTTCCCTGCTCTCTCTCACTCAGTCCCTGTATAAAGCTGTCAGTGTTCCCTGCTCTCTCTCACTCAGTCCCTGTATAAAGCTGTCAGTGTTCACTGCTCTCTCTCACTCAGTCCCTGTATAAAGCTGTCAGTGTTCCCTGCTCTCACTCAGTCCCTGTATAAAGCTGTCAGTGTTCCCTGCTCTCACTCAGTCCCTGTATAAAGCTGTCAGTGTTCCCTGCTCTCACTCAGTCCCTGTATAAAGCTGTCAGTGTTCCCTGCTCTCTCTCACTCAGTCCCTGTATAAAGCTGTCAGTGTTCCCTGCTCTCTCTCACTCAGTCCCTGTATAAAGCTGTCAGTGTTCCCTGCTCTCACTCAGTCCCTGTATAAAGCTGTCAGTGTTCCCTGCTCTCACTCAGTCCCTGTATAAAGCTGTCAGTGTTCCCTGCTCTCTCTCACTCAGTCCCTGTATAAAGCTGTCAGTGTTCCCTGCTCTCTCTCACTCAGTCCCTGTATAAAGCTGTCAGTGTTCCCTGCTCTCTCTCACTCAGTCCCTGTATAAAGCTGTCAGTGTTCCCTGCTCTCTCTCACTCAGTCCCTGTATAAAGCTGTCAGTGTTCCCTGCTCTCTCTCACTCAGTCCCTGTATAAAGCTGTCAGTGTTCCCTGCTCTCACTCAGTCCCTGTATAAAGCTGTCAGTGTTCCCTGCTCTCACTCAGTCCCTGTATAAAGCTGTCAGTGTTCCCTGCTCTCTCTCTAACTCAGTCCCTGTATAAAGCTGTCAGTGTTCCCTGCTCTCACTCACTCAGTCCCTGTATAAAGCTGTCAGTGTTCCCTGCTCTCACTCAGTCCCTGTATAAAGCTGTCAGTGTTCCCTGCTCTCACTCAGTCCCTGTATAAAGCTGTCAGTGTTCCCTGCTCTCACTCAGTCCCTTTATAAAGCTGTCAGTGTTCCCTGCTCTCTCTCACTCAGTCCCTGTATAAAGCTGTCAGTGTTCCCTGCTCTCGCTCAGTCCCTGTATAAAGCTGTCAGTGTTCCCTGCTCTCTCTCACTCAGTCCCTGTATAAAGCTGTCAGTGTTCCCTGCTCTCTCTCACTCAGTCCCTGTATAAAGCTGTCAGTGTTCCCTGCTCTCTCTCACTCAGTCCCTGTATAAAGCTGTCAGTGTTCCCTGCTCTCTCTCACTCAGTCACTGTATAAAGCTGTCAGTGTTCCCTGCTCTCTCTCACTCAGTCCCTGTATAAAGCTGTCAGTGTTCCCTGCTCTCTCTCACTCAGTCCCTGTATAAAGCTGTCAGTGTTCCCTGCTCTCACTCAGTCCCTGTATAAAGCTGTCAGTGTTCCCTGCTCTCACTCAGTCCCTGTATAAAGCTGTCAGTGTTCCCTGCTCTCACTCAGTCCCTGTATAAAGCCGTCAGTGTTCCCTGCTCTCTCTCACTCAGTCCCTGTATAAAGCTGTCAGTGTTCCCTGCTCTCACTCACTCAGTCCCTGTATAAAGCTGTCAGTGTTCCCTGTTCTCTCTCACTCAGTCCCTGTATAAAGCTGTCAGTGTTCCCTGCTCTCTCTCACTCAGTCCCTGTATAAAGCCGTCAGTGTTCCCTGCTCTCTCTCACTCAGTCCCTGTATAAAGCTGTCAGTGTTCCCTGCTCTCTCTCACTCAGTCCCTGTATAAAGCTGTCAGTGTTCCCTGCTCTCACTCACTCAGTCCCTGTATAAAGCTGTCAGTGTTCCCTGCTCTCTCTCACTCAGTCCCTGTATAAAGCTGTCAGTGTTCCCTGCTCTCACTCACTCAGTCCCTGTATAAAGCTGTCAGTGTTCCCTGCTCTCTCTCACTCAGTCCCTGTATAAAGCTGTCAGTGTTCCCTGCTCTCTCTCACTCAGTCCCTGTATAAAGCTGTCAGTGTTCCCTGCTCTCTCTCACTCAGTCCCTGTATAAAGCTGTCAGTGTTCCCTGCTCTCTCTCACTCAGTCCCTGTATAAAGCTGTCTGTGTTCCCTGCTCTCTCTCACTCAGTCCCTGTATAAAGCTGTCAGTGTTCCCTGCTCTCACTCAGTCCCTGTATAAAGCTGTCAGTGTTCCCTGCTCTCACTCAGTCCCTGTATAAAGCTGTCAGTGTTCCCTGCTCTCACTCAGTCCCTGTATAAAGCTGTCAGTGTTCCCTGCTCTCTCTCACTCAGTCCCTGTATAAAGCTGTCAGTGTTCCCTGCTCTCTCTCTCACTCAGTCCCTGTATAAAGCTGTCTGTGTTCCCTGCTCTCTCTCACTCAGTCCCTGTATAAAGCTGTCAGTGTTCCCTGCTCTCACTCAGTCCCTGTATAAAGCTGTCAGTGTTCCCTGCTCTCACTCAGTCCCTGTATAAAGCTGTCAGTGTTCCCTGCTCTCACTCAGTCCCTGTATAAAGCTGTCAGTGTTCCCTGCTCTCTCTCACTCAGTCCCTGTATAAAGCTGTCAGTGTTCCCTGCTCTCTCTCTCACTCAGTCCCTGTATAAAGCTGTCAGTGTTCCCTGCTCTCACTCAGTCCCTGTATAAAGCTGTCAGTGTTCCCTGCTCTCACTCAGTCCCTGTATAAAGCTGTCAGTGTTCCCTGCTCTCACTCAGTCCCTGTATAAAGCTGTCAGTGTTCCCTGCTCTCTTCACTCAGTCCCTGTATAAAGCTGTCAGTGTTCCCTGCTCTCTCTCACTCAGTCCCTGTATAAAGCTGTCAGTGTTCCCTGCTCTCACTCAGTCCCTGTATAAAGCTGTCAGTGTTCCCTGCTCTCTCTCACTCAGTCCCTGTATAAAGCTGTCAGTGTTCCCTGCTCTCTCTCACTCAGTCCCTGTATAAAGCTGTCAGTGTTCCCTGCTCTCTCTCACTCAGTCCCTGTATAAAGCTGTCAGTGTTCCCTGCTCTCTCTCACTCAGTCCCTGTATAAAGCTGTCAGTGTTCCCTGCTCTCACTCACTCAGTCCCTGTATAAAGCTGTCAGTGTTCCCTGCTCTCACTCAGTCCCTGTATAAAGCTGTCAGTGTTCCCTGCTCTCTCTCACTCAGTCCCTGTATAAAGCTGTCAGTGTTCCCTGCTCTCTCTCACTCAGTCCCTGTATAAAGCTGTCAGTGTTCCCTGCTCTCTTTCTCACTCAGTCCCTGTATAAAGCTGTCAGTGTTCCCTGCTCTCACTCAGTCCCTGTATAAAGCTGTCAGTGTTCCCTGCTCTCACTCAGTCCCTGTATAAAGCTGTCAGTGTTCCCTGCTCTCACTCAGTCCCTGTATAAAGCTGTCAGTGTTCCCTGCTCTCTCTCACTCAGTCCCTGTATAAAGCTGTCAGTGTTCCCTGCTCTCACTCACTCAGTCCCTGTATAAAGCTGTCAGTGTTCCCTGCTCTCACTCAGTCCCTGTATAAAGCTGTCAGTGTTCCCTGCTCTCTCTCACTCAGTCCCTGTATAAAGCTGTCAGTGTTCTCCTGCTCTCACTCAGTCCCTGTATAAAGCTGTCAGTGTTCCCTGCTCTCACTCAGTCCCTGTATAAAGCTGTCAGTGTTCCCTGCTCTCTCTCACTCAGTCCCTGTATAAAGCTGTCAGTGTTCCCTGCTCTCTCTCACTCAGTCCCTGTATAAAGCTGTCAGTGTTCCCTGCTCTCTCTCACTCAGTCCCTGTATAAAGCTGTCAGTGTTCCCTGCTCTCTCTCACTCAGTCCCTGTATAAAGCTGTCAGTGTTCCCTGCTCTCTCTCTCACTCAGTCCCTGTATAAAGCTGTCAGTGTTCCCTGCTCTCACTCAGTCCCTGTATAAAGCTGTCAGTGTTCCCTGCTCTCTCTCACTCAGTCCCTGTATAAAGCTGTCAGTGTTCCCTGCTCTCACTCAGTCCCTGTATAAAGCTGTCAGTGTTCCCTGCTCTCACTCAGTCCCTGTATAAAGCTGTCAGTGTTCCCTGCTCTCACTCAGTCCCTGTATAAAGCTGTCAGTGTTCCCTGCTCTCACTCACTCAGTCCCTGTATAAAGCTGTCAGTGTTCCCTGCTCTCTCTCACTCAGTCCCTGTATAAAGCTGTCAGTGTTCCCTGCTCTCTCTCACTCAGTCCCTGTATAAAGCTGTCAGTGTTCCCTGCTCTCACTCAGTCCCTGTATAAAGCTGTCAGTGTTCCCTGCTCTCACTCAGTCCCTGTATAAAGCTGTCAGTGTTCCCTGCTCTCACTCAGTCCCTGTATAAAGCTGTCAGTGTTCCCTGCTCTCACTCAGTCCCTGTATAAAGCTGTCAGTGTTCCCTGCTCTCTCTCACTCAGTCCCTGTATAAAGCTGTCAGTGTTCCCTGCTCTCACTCACTCAGTCCCTGTATAAAGCTGTCAGTGTTCCCTGCTCTCACTCAGTCCCTGTATAAAGCTGTCAGTGTTCCCTGCTCTCACTCAGTCCCTGTATAAAGCTGTCAGTGTTCCCTGCTCTCTCTCACTCAGTCCCTGTATAAAGCTGTCAGTGTTCTCTGCTCTCACTCAGTCCCTGTATAAAGCTGTCAGTGTTCCCTGCTCTCTCTCACTCAGTCCCTGTATAAAGCTGTCAGTGTTCCCTGCTCTCTCTCACTCAGTCCCTGTATAAAGCTGTCAGTGTTCCCTGCTCTCTCTCACTCAGTCCCTGTATAAAGCTGTCAGTGTTCCCTGCTCTCTCTCACTCAGTCCCTGTATAAAGCTGTCAGTGTTCCCTGCTCTCTCTCACTCAGTCCCTGTATAAAGCTGTCAGTGTTCCCTGCTCTCTCTCACTCAGTCCCTGTATAAAGCTGTCAGTGTTCCCTGCTCTCTCTCACTCAGTCCCTGTATAAAGCTGTCAGTGTTCCCTGCTCTCACTCAGTCCCTGTATAAAGCTGTCAGTGTTCCCTGCTCTCTCTCACTCAGTCCCTGTATAAAGCTGTCAGTGTTCCCTGCTCTCACTCAGTCCCTGTATAAAGCTGTCAGTGTTCCCTGCTCTCACTCAGTCCCTGTATAAAGCTGTCAGTGTTCCCTGCTCTCTCTCACTCAGTCCCCTTATAAAGCTGTCAGTGTTCCCTGCTCTCTCTCACTCAGTCCCTGTATAAAGCTGTCAGTGTTCCCTGCTCTCTCTCACTCAGTCCCTGTATAAAGCTGTCAGTGTTCCCTGCTCTCTCTCACTCAGTCCCTGTATAAAGCTGTCAGTGTCCCCTGCTCTCTCTCACTCAGTCCCTGTATAAAGCTGTCAGTGTTCACTGCTCTCTCTCACTCAGTCCCTGTATAAAGCTGTCAGTGTTCCCTGCTCTCTCTCACTCAGTCCCTGTATAAAGCTGTCAGTGTTCCCTGCTCTCTCTCACTCAGTCCCTGTATAAAGCTGTCAGTGTTCCCTGCTCTCTCTCACTCAGTCCCTGTATAAAGCTGTCAGTGTTCCCTGCTCTATCTCACTCAGTCCCTGTATAAAGCTGTCAGTGTTCCCTGCTCTCACTCAGTCCCTGTATAAAGCTGTCAGTGTTCCCTGCTCTCTCTCACTCAGTCCCTGTATAAAGCTGTCAGTGTTCTCTGCTCTCACTCAGTCCCTGTATAAATCTGTCAGTGTTCCCTGCTCTCTCTCTAACTCAGTCCATGTATAAAGCTGTCAGTGTTCCCTGCTCTCACTCACTCAGTCCCTGTATAAAGCTGTCAGTGTTCCCTGCTCTCACTCAGTCCCTGTATAAAGCTGTCAGTGTTCCCTGCTCTCACTCAGTCCCTGTATAAAGCTGTCAGTGTTCCCTGCTCTCACTCAGTCCCTGTATAAAGCTGTCAGTGTTCCCTGCTCTCTCTCTCACTCAGTCCCTGTATAAAGCTGTCAGTGTTCCCTGCTCTCACTCAGTCCCTGTATAAAGCTGTCAGTGTTCCCTGCTCTCCCTCAGTCCCTGTATAAAGCTGTCAGTGTTCCCTGCTCTCTCTCACTCAGTCCCCTTATAAAGCTGTCAGTGTTCCCTGCTCTCTCTCACTCAGTCCCTGTATAAAGCTGTCAGTGTTCCCTGCTCTCTCTCACTCAGTCCCTGTATAAAGCTGTCAGTGTTCCCTGCTCTCTCTCACTCAGTCCCTGTATAAAGCTGTCAGTGTCCCCTGCTCTCTCTCACTCAGTCCCTGTATAAAGCTGTCAGTGTTCCCTGCTCTCACTCACTCAGTCGCTGTATAAAGCTGTCAGTGTTCCCTGCTCTCTCTCACTCAGTCCCTGTATAAAGCTGTCAGTGTTCCCTGCTCTCTCTCACTCAGTCCCTGTATAAAGCTGTCAGTGTTCCCTGCTCTCACTCAGTCCCTGTATAAAGCTGTCAGTGTTCCCTGCTCTCACTCAGTCCCTGTATAAAGCTGTCAGTGTTCCCTGCTCTCACTCAGTCCCTGTATAAAGCTGTCAGTGTTCCCTGCTCTCACTCAGTCCCTGTATAAAGCTGTCAGTGTTCCCTGCTCTCTCTCACTCAGTCCCTGTATAAAGCTGTCATTGTTCCCTGCTCTCACTCAACCAGTCCCTGTATAAAGCTGTCAGTGTTCCCTGCTCTCACTCAGTCCCTGTATAAAGCTGTCAGTGTTCCCTGCTCTCACTCAGTCCCTGTATAAAGCTGTCAGTGTTCCCTGCTCTCTCTCACTCAGTCCCTGTATAAAGCTGTCAGTGTTCTCTGCTCTCACTCAGTCCCTGTATAAAGCTGTCAGTGTTCCCTGCTCTCTCTCACTCAGTCCCTTATAAAGATGTCAGTGTTCCCTGCTCTCTCTCACTCAGTCCCTGTATAAAGCTGTCAGTGTTCCCTGCTCTCTCTCACTCAGTCCCTGTATAAAGCTGTCAGTGTTCCCTGCTCTCTCTCACTAAGTCCCTGTATAAAGCTGTCAGTGTTCCCTGCTCTCTCTCACTCAGTCCCTGTATAAAGCTGTCAGTGTTCACTGCTCTCTCTCACTCAGTCCCTGTATAAAGCTGTCAGTGTTCACTGCTCTCTCTCACTCAGTCCCTGTATAAAGCTGTCAGTGTTCCCTGCTCTCTCTCACTCAGTCCCTGTATAAAGCTGTCAGTGTTCCCTGCTCTCTCTCACTCAGTCCCTGTATAAAGCTGTCAGTGTTCCCTGCTCTCACTCAGTCCCTGTATAAAGCTGTCAGTGTTCCCTGCTCTCCCTCAGTCCCTGTATAAAGCTGTCAGTGTTCCCTGCTCTCTCTCACTCAGTCCCCTTATAAAGCTGTCAGTGTTCCCTGCTCTCTCTCACTCAGTCCCTGTATAAAGCTGTCAGTGTTCCCTGCTCTCTCTCACTCAGTCCCTGTATAAAGCTGTCAGTGTTCCCTGCTCTCTCTCACTCAGTCCCTGTATAAAGCTGTCAGTGTCCCCTGCTCTCTCTCACTCAGTCCCTGTATAAAGCTGTCAGTGTTCCCTGCTCTCTCTCTCACTCAGTCCCTGTATAAAGCTGTCAGTGTTCCCTGCTCTCTCTCAGTCCCTGTATAAAGCTGTCAGTGTTCCCTGCTCTCTCTCTCACTCAGTCCCTGTATAAAGCTGTCAGTGTTCCCTGCTCTCTCTCAGTCCCTGTATAAAGCTGTCAGTGTTCCCTGCTCTCACTCAGTCCCTGTATAAAGCTGTCAGTGTTCCCTGCTCTCACTCAGTCCCTGTATAAAGCTGTCAGTGTTCACTGCTCTCTCTCACTCAGTCCCTGTATAAAGCTGTCAGTGTTCCCTGCTCTCTCTCACTCAGTCCCTGTATAAAGCTGTCAGTGTTCCCTGCTCTCTCACTCAGTCCCTGTATAAAGCTGTCAGTGTTCCCTGCTCTCTCTCTCACTCAGTCCCTGTATAAAGCTGTCAGTGTTCCCTGCTCTATCTCACTCAGTCCCTGTATAAAGCTGTCAGTGTTCCCTGCTCTCACTCAGTCCCTGTATAAAGCTGTCAGTGTTCCCTGCTCTCTCTCACTCAGTCCCTGTATAAAGCTGTCAGTGTTCCCTGCTCTCACTCAGTCCCTGTATAAATCTGTCAGTGTTCCCTGCTCTCTCTCTAACTCAGTCCATGTATAAAGCTGTCAGTGTTCCCTGCTCTCACTCACTCAGTCCCTGTATAAAGCTGTCAGTGTTCCCTGCTCTCACTCAGTCCCTGTATAAAGCTGTCAGTGTTCCCTGCTCTCACTCAGTCCCTGTATAAAGCTGTCAGTGTTCCCTGCTCTCACTCAGTCCCTGTATAAAGCTGTCAGTGTTCCCTGCTCTCTCTCTCACTCAGTCCCTGTATAAAGCTGTCAGTGTTCCCTGCTCTCACTCAGTCCCTGTATAAAGCTGTCAGTGTTCCCTGCTCTCCCTCAGTCCCTGTATAAAGCTGTCAGTGTTCCCTGCTCTCTCTCACTCAGTCCCCTTATAAAGCTGTCAGTGTTCCCTGCTCTCTCTCACTCAGTCCCTGTATAAAGCTGTCAGTGTTCCCTGCTCTCTCTCACTCAGTCCCTGTATAAAGCTGTCAGTGTTCCCTGCTCTCTCTCACTCAGTCCCTGTATAAAGCTGTCAGTGTCCCCTGCTCTCTCTCACTCAGTCCCTGTATAAAGCTGTCAGTGTTCACTGCTCTCTCTCACTCAGTCCCTGTATAAAGCTGTCAGTGTTCCCTGCTCTCTCTCACTCAGTCCCTGTATAAAGCTGTCAGTGTTCCCTGCTCTCTCTCACTCAGTCCCTGTATAAAGCTGTCAGTGTTCCCTGCTCTCTCTCTCACTCAGTCCCTGTATAAAGCTGTCAGTGTTCCCTGCTCTCTCTCACTCAGTCCCTGTATAAAGCTGTCAGTGTTCCCTGCTCTCACTCAGTCCCTGTATAAAGCTGTCAGTGTTCCCTGCTCTATCTCACTCAGTCCCTGTATAAAGCTGTCAGTGTTCCCTGCTCTCACTCAGTCCCTGTATAAATCTGTCAGTGTTCCCTGCTCTCTCTCTAACTCAGTCCATGTATAAAGCTGTCAGTGTTCCCTGCTCTCACTCACTCAGTCCCTGTATAAAGCTGTCAGTGTTCCCTGCTCTCACTCAGTCCCTGTATAAAGCTGTCAGTGTTCCCTGCTCTCACTCAGTCCCTGTATAAAGCTGTCAGTGTTCCCTGCTCTCACTCAGTCCCTGTATAAAGCTGTCAGTGTTCCCTGCTCTCTCTCTCACTCAGTCCCTGTATAAAGCTGTCAGTGTTCCCTGCTCTCACTCAATCCCTGTATAAAGCTGTCAGTGTTCCCTGCTCTCACTCAGTCCCTGTATAAAGCTGTCAGTGTTCCCTGCTCTCACTCAGTCCCTGTATAAAGCTGTCAGTGTTCCCTGCTCTCTCTCACTCAGTCCCTGTATAAAGCTGTCAGTGTTCCCTGCTCTCACTCACTCAGTCCCTGTATAAAGCTGTCAGTGTTCCCTGCTCTCACTCAGTCCCTGTATAAAGCTGTCAGTGTTCCCTGCTCTCTCTCACTCAGTCCCTGTATAAAGCTGTCAGTGTTCTCTGCTCTCACTCAGTCCCTGTATAAAGCTGTCAGTGTTCCCTGCTCTCACTCAGTCCCTGTATAAAGCTGTCAGTGTTCCCTGCTCTCTCTCACTCAGTCCCTGTATAAAGCTGTCAGTGTTCCCTGCTCTCTCTCTCACTCAGTCCCTGTATAAAGCTGTCAGTGTTCCCTGCTCTCTCTCACTCAGTCCCTGTATAAAGCTGTCAGTGTTCCCTGCTCTCTCTCACTCAGTCCCTGTATAAAGCTGTCAGTGTTCACTGCTCTCTCTCACTCAGTCCCTGTATAAAGCTGTCAGTGTCCCCTGCTCTCCCTCACTCAGTCCCTGTATAAAGCTGTCAGTGTTCCCTGCTCTCACTCACTCAGTCCCTGTATAAAGCTGTCAGTGTCCCCTGCTCTCCCTCACTCAGTCCCTGTATAAAGCTGTCAGTGTTCCCTGCTCTCTCTCACTCAGTCCCTGTATAAAGCTGTCAGTGTTCCCTGCTCTCCCTCAGTCCCTGTATAAAGCTGTCAGTGTTCCCTGCTCTCTCTCACTCAGTCCCCTTATAAAGCTGTCAGTGTTCCCTGCTCTCTCTCACTCAGTCCCTGTATAAAGCTGTCAGTGTTCCCTGCTCTCTCTCACTCAGTCCCTGTATAAAGCTGTCAGTGTTCCCTGCTCTCTCTCACTCAGTCCCTGTATAAAGCTGTCAGTGTCCCCTGCTCTCTCTCACTCAGTCCCTGTATAAAGCTGTCAGTGTTCCCTGCTCTCACTCACTCAGTCGCTGTATAAAGCTGTCAGTGTTCCCTGCTCTCTCTCACTCAGTCCCTGTATAAAGCTGTCAGTGTTCCCTGCTCTCTCTCACTCAGTCCCTGTATAAAGCTGTCAGTGTTCCCTGCTCTCACTCAGTCCCTGTATAAAGCTGTCAGTGTTCCCTGCTCTCACTCAGTCCCTGTATAAAGCTGTCAGTGTTCCCTGCTCTCACTCAGTCCCTGTATAAAGCTGTCAGTGTTCCCTGCTCTCACTCAGTCCCTGTATAAAGCTGTCAGTGTTCCCTGCTCTCTCTCACTCAGTCCCTGTATAAAGCTGTCATTGTTCCCTGCTCTCACTCAACCAGTCCCTGTATAAAGCTGTCAGTGTTCCCTGCTCTCACTCAGTCCCTGTATAAAGCTGTCAGTGTTCCCTGCTCTCACTCAGTCCCTGTATAAAGCTGTCAGTGTTCCCTGCTCTCTCTCACTCAGTCCCTGTATAAAGCTGTCAGTGTTCTCTGCTCTCACTCAGTCCCTGTATAAAGCTGTCAGTGTTCCCTGCTCTCTCTCACTCAGTCCCCTTATAAAGATGTCAGTGTTCCCTGCTCTCTCTCACTCAGTCCCTGTATAAAGCTGTCAGTGTTCCCTGCTCTCTCTCACTCAGTCCCTGTATAAAGCTGTCAGTGTTCCCTGCTCTCTCTCACTCAGTCCCTGTATAAAGCTGTCAGTGTTCCCTGCTCTCTCTCACTCAGTCCCTGTATAAAGCTGTCAGTGTTCACTGCTCTCTCTCACTCAGTCCCTGTATAAAGCTGTCAGTGTTCACTGCTCTCTCTCACTCAGTCCCTGTATAAAGCTGTCAGTGTTCCCTGCTCTCTCTCACTCAGTCCCTGTATAAAGCTGTCAGTGTTCCCTGCTCTCTCTCACTCAGTCCCTGTATAAAGCTGTCAGTGTCCCCTGCTCTCTCTCACTCAGTCCCTGTATAAAGCTGTCAGTGTTCCCTGCTCTCACTCACTCAGTCGCTGTATAAAGCTGTCAGTGTTCCCTGCTCTCTCACTCAGTCCCTGTATAAAGCTGTCAGTGTTCCCTGCTCTCTCTCACTCAGTCCCTGTATAAAGCTGTCAGTGTTCCCTGCTCTCACTCAGTCCCTGTATAAAGCTGTCAGTGTTCCCTGCTCTCACTCAGTCCCTGTATAAAGCTGTCAGTGTTCCCTGCTCTCACTCAGTCCCTGTATAAAGCTGTCAGTGTTCCCTGCTCTCACTCAGTCCCTGTATAAAGCTGTCAGTGTTCCCTGCTCTCTCTCACTCAGTCCCTGTATAAAGCTGTCATTGTTCCCTGCTCTCACTCAACCAGTCCCTGTATAAAGCTGTCAGTGTTCCCTGCTCTCACTCAGTCCCTGTATAAAGCTGTCAGTGTTCCCTGCTCTCACTCAGTCCCTGTATAAAGCTGTCAGTGTTCCCTGCTCTCTCTCACTCAGTCCCTGTATAAAGCTGTCAGTGTTCTCTGCTCTCACTCAGTCCCTGTATAAAGCTGTCAGTGTTCCCTGCTCTCTCTCACTCAGTCCCCTTATAAAGATGTCAGTGTTCCCTGCTCTCTCTCACTCAGTCCCTGTATAAAGCTGTCAGTGTTCCCTGCTCTCTCTCACTCAGTCCCTGTATAAAGCTGTCAGTGTTCCCTGCTCTCTCTCACTCAGTCCCTGTATAAAGCTGTCAGTGTTCCCTGCTCTCTCTCACTCAGTCCCTGTATAAAGCTGTCAGTGTTCACTGCTCTCTCTCACTCAGTCCCTGTATAAAGCTGTCAGTGTTCACTGCTCTCTCTCACTCAGTCCCTGTATAAAGCTGTCAGTGTTCCCTGCTCTCTCTCACTCAGTCCCTGTATAAAGCTGTCAGTGTTCCCTGCTCTCTCTCACTCAGTCCCTGTATAAAGCTGTCAGTGTTCCCTGCTCTCACTCAGTCCCTGTATAAAGCTGTCAGTGTTCCCTGCTCTCCCTCAGTCCCTGTATAAAGCTGTCAGTGTTCCCTGCTCTCTCTCACTCAGTCCCCTTATAAAGCTGTCAGTGTTCCCTGCTCTCTCTCACTCAGTCCCTGTATAAAGCTGTCAGTGTTCCCTGCTCTCTCTCACTCAGTCCCTGTATAAAGCTGTCAGTGTTCCCTGCTCTCTCTCACTCAGTCCCTGTATAAAGCTGTCAGTGTCCCCTGCTCTCTCTCACTCAGTCCCTGTATAAAGCTGTCAGTGTTCCCTGCTCTCTCTCTCACTCAGTCCCTGTATAAAGCTGTCAGTGTTCCCTGCTCTCTCTCAGTCCCTGTATAAAGCTGTCAGTGTTCCCTGCTCTCTCTCTCACTCAGTCCCTGTATAAAGCTGTCAGTGTTCCCTGCTCTCTCTCAGTCCCTGTATAAAGCTGTCAGTGTTCCCTGCTCTCACTCAGTCCCTGTATAAAGCTGTCAGTGTTCCCTGCTCTCACTCAGTCCCTGTATAAAGCTGTCAGTGTTCACTGCTCTCTCTCACTCAGTCCCTGTATAAAGCTGTCAGTGTTCCCTGCTCTCTCTCACTCAGTCCCTGTATAAAGCTGTCAGTGTTCCCTGCTCTCTCACTCAGTCCCTGTATAAAGCTGTCAGTGTTCCCTGCTCTCTCACTCAGTCCCTGTATAAAGCTGTCAGTGTTCCCTGCTCTATCTCACTCAGTCCCTGTATAAAGCTGTCAGTGTTCCCTGCTCTCACTCAGTCCCTGTATAAAGCTGTCAGTGTTCCCTGCTCTCTCTCACTCAGTCCCTGTATAAAGCTGTCAGTGTTCCCTGCTCTCACTCAGTCCCTGTATAAATCTGTCAGTGTTCCCTGCTCTCTCTCTAACTCAGTCCATGTATAAAGCTGTCAGTGTTCCCTGCTCTCACTCACTCAGTCCCTGTATAAAGCTGTCAGTGTTCCCTGCTCTCACTCTGTCCCTGTATAAAGCTGTCAGTGTTCCCTGCTCTCACTCAGTCCCTGTATAAAGCTGTCAGTGTTCCCTGCTCTCACTCAGTCCCTGTATAAAGCTGTCAGTGTTCCCTGCTCTCTCTCTCACTCAGTCCCTGTATAAAGCTGTCAGTGTTCCCTGCTCTCACTCAGTCCCTGTATAAAGCTGTCAGTGTTCCCTGCTCTCCCTCAGTCCCTGTATAAAGCTGTCAGTGTTCCCTGCTCTCTCTCACTCAGTCCCCTTATAAAGCTGTCAGTGTTCCCTGCTCTCTCTCACTCAGTCCCTGTATAAAGCTGTCAGTGTTCCCTGCTCTCTCTCACTCAGTCCCTGTATAAAGCTGTCAGTGTTCCCTGCTCTCTCTCACTCAGTCCCTGTATAAAGCTGTCAGTGTCCCCTGCTCTCTCTCACTCAGTCCCTGTATAAAGCTGTCAGTGTTCACTGCTCTCTCTCACTCAGTCCCTGTATAAAGCTGTCAGTGTTCCCTGCTCTCTCTCACTCAGTCCCTGTATAAAGCTGTCAGTGTTCCCTGCTCTCTCTCACTCAGTCCCTGTATAAAGCTGTCAGTGTTCCCTGCTCTCTCTCTCACTCAGTCCCTGTATAAAGCTGTCAGTGTTCCCTGCTCTCTCTCACTCAGTCCCTGTATAAAGCTGTCAGTGTTCCCTGCTCTCACTCAGTCCCTGTATAAAGCTGTCAGTGTTCCCTGCTCTCTCTCACTCAGTCCCTGTATAAAGCTGTCAGTGTTCCCTGCTCTCACTCAGTCCCTGTATAAATCTGTCAGTGTTCCCTGCTCTCTCTCTAACTCAGTCCATGTATAAAGCTGTCAGTGTTCCCTGCTCTCACTCACTCAGTCCCTGTATAAAGCTGTCAGTGTTCCCTGCTCTCACTCAGTCCCTGTATAAAGCTGTCAGTGTTCCCTGCTCTCACTCAGTCCCTGTATAAAGCTGTCAGTGTTCCCTGCTCTCACTCAGTCCCTGTATAAAGCTGTCAGTGTTCCCTGCTCTCTCTCTCACTCAGTCCCTGTATAAAGCTGTCAGTGTTCCCTGCTCTCACTCAATCCCTGTATAAAGCTGTCAGTGTTCCCTGCTCTCACTCAGTCCCTGTATAAAGCTGTCAGTGTTCCCTGCTCTCACTCAGTCCCTGTATAAAGCTGTCAGTGTTCCCTGCTCTCTCTCACTCAGTCCCTGTATAAAGCTGTCAGTGTTCCCTGCTCTCACTCACTCAGTCCCTGTATAAAGCTGTCAGTGTTCCCTGCTCTCACTCAGTCCCTGTATAAAGCTGTCAGTGTTCCCTGCTCTCTCTCACTCAGTCCCTGTATAAAGCTGTCAGTGTTCTCTGCTCTCACTCAGTCCCTGTATAAAGCTGTCAGTGTTCCCTGCTCTCACTCAGTCCCTGTATAAAGCTGTCAGTGTTCCCTGCTCTCTCTCACTCAGTCCCTGTATAAAGCTGTCAGTGTTCCCTGCTCTCTCTCTCACTCAGTCCCTGTATAAAGCTGTCAGTGTTCCCTGCTCTCTCTCACTCAGTCCCTGTATAAAGCTGTCAGTGTTCCCTGCTCTCTCTCACTCAGTCCCTGTATAAAGCTGTCAGTGTTCACTGCTCTCTCTCACTCAGTCCCTGTATAAAGCTGTCAGTGTCCCCTGCTCTCCCTCACTCAGTCCCTGTATAAAGCTGTCAGTGTTCCCTGCTCTCACTCACTCAGTCCCTGTATAAAGCTGTCAGTGTCCCCTGCTCTCCCTCACTCAGTCCCTGTATAAAGCTGTCAGTGTTCCCTGCTCTCTCTCACTCAGTCCCTGTATAAAGCTGTCAGTGTTCTCTGCTCTCACTCAGTCCCTGTATAAAGCTGTCAGTGTTCCCTGCTCTCACTCAGTCCCTGTATAAAGCTGTCAGTGTTCCCTGCTCTCTCTCACTCAGTTCCTGTATAAAGCTGTCAGTGTTCCCTGCTCTCTCTCACTCAGTCCCCTTATAAAGCTGTCAGTGTTCCCTGCTCTCTCTCACTCAGTCCCTGTATAAAGCTGTCAGTGTTCCCTGCTCTCTCTCACTCAGTCCCTGTATAAAGCTGTCAGTGTTCCCTGCTCTCTCTCACTCAGTCCCTGTATAAAGCTGTCAGTGTCCCCTGCTCTCTCTCACTCAGTCCCTGTATAAAGCTGTCAGTGTTCACTGCTCTCTCTCACTCAGTCCCTGTATAAAGCTGTCAGTGTTCCCTGCTCTCTCTCACTCAGTCCCTGTATAAAGCTGTCAGTGTTCCCTGCTCTCTCACTCAGTCCCTGTATAAAGCTGTCAGTGTTCCCTGCTCTCTCTCTCACTCAGTCCCTGTATAAAGCTGTCAGTGTTCCCTGCTCTATCTCACTCAGTCCCTGTATAAAGCTGTCAGTGTTCCCTGCTCTCACTCAGTCCCTGTATAAAGCTGTCAGTGTTCCCTGCTCTCTCTCACTCAGTCCCTGTATAAAGCTGTCAGTGTTCCCTGCTCTCACTCAGTCCCTGTATAAATCTGTCAGTGTTCCCTGCTCTCTCTCTAACTCAGTCCATGTATAAAGCTGTCAGTGTTCCCTGCTCTCACTCACTCAGTCCCTGTATAAAGCTGTCAGTGTTCCCTGCTCTCACTCAGTCCCTGTATAAAGCTGTCAGTGTTCCCTGCTCTCACTCAGTCCCTGTATAAAGCTGTCAGTGTTCCCTGCTCTCACTCAGTCCCTGTATAAAGCTGTCAGTGTTCCCTGCTCTCTCTCTCACTCAGTCCCTGTATAAAGCTGTCAGTGTTCCCTGCTCTCACTCAGTCCCTGTATAAAGCTGTCAGTGTTCCCTGCTCTCCCTCAGTCCCTGTATAAAGCTGTCAGTGTTCCCTGCTCTCTCTCACTCAGTCCCCTTATAAAGCTGTCAGTGTTCCCTGCTCTCTCTCACTCAGTCCCTGTATAAAGCTGTCAGTGTTCCCTGCTCTCTCTCACTCAGTCCCTGTATAAAGCTGTCAGTGTTCCCTGCTCTCTCTCACTCAGTCCCTGTATAAAGCTGTCAGTGTCCCCTGCTCTCTCTCACTCAGTCCCTGTATAAAGCTGTCAGTGTTCACTGCTCTCTCTCACTCAGTCCCTGTATAAAGCTGTCAGTGTTCCCTGCTCTCTCTCACTCAGTCCCTGTATAAAGCTGTCAGTGTTCCCTGCTCTCTCTCACTCAGTCCCTGTATAAAGCTGTCAGTGTTCCCTGCTCTCTCTCTCACTCAGTCCCTGTATAAAGCTGTCAGTGTTCCCTGCTCTCTCTCACTCAGTCCCTGTATAAAGCTGTCAGTGTTCCCTGCTCTCACTCAGTCCCTGTATAAAGCTGTCAGTGTTCCCTGCTCTCTCTCACTCAGTCCCTGTATAAAGCTGTCAGTGTTCCCTGCTCTCACTCAGTCCCTGTATAAATCTGTCAGTGTTCCCTGCTCTCTCTCTAACTCAGTCCATGTATAAAGCTGTCAGTGTTCCCTGCTCTCACTCACTCAGTCCCTGTATAAAGCTGTCAGTGTTCCCTGCTCTCACTCAGTCCCTGTATAAAGCTGTCAGTGTTCCCTGCTCTCACTCAGTCCCTGTATAAAGCTGTCAGTGTTCCCTGCTCTCACTCAGTCCCTGTATAAAGCTGTCAGTGTTCCCTGCTCTCTCTCTCACTCAGTCCCTGTATAAAGCTGTCAGTGTTCCCTGCTCTCACTCAATCCCTGTATAAAGCTGTCAGTGTTCCCTGCTCTCACTCAGTCCCTGTATAAAGCTGTCAGTGTTCCCTGCTCTCACTCAGTCCCTGTATAAAGCTGTCAGTGTTCCCTGCTCTCTCTCACTCAGTCCCTGTATAAAGCTGTCAGTGTTCCCTGCTCTCACTCACTCAGTCCCTGTATAAAGCTGTCAGTGTTCCCTGCTCTCACTCAGTCCCTGTATAAAGCTGTCAGTGTTCCCTGCTCTCTCTCACTCAGTCCCTGTATAAAGCTGTCAGTGTTCTCTGCTCTCACTCAGTCCCTGTATAAAGCTGTCAGTGTTCCCTGCTCTCACTCAGTCCCTGTATAAAGCTGTCAGTGTTCCCTGCTCTCTCTCACTCAGTCCCTGTATAAAGCTGTCAGTGCTCCCTGCTCTCTCTCTCACTCAGTCCCTGTATAAAGCTGTCAGTGTTCCCTGCTCTCTCTCACTCAGTCCCTGTATAAAGCTGTCAGTGTTCCCTGCTCTCTCTCACTCAGTCCCTGTATAAAGCTGTCAGTGTTCACTGCTCTCTCTCACTCAGTCCCTGTATAAAGCTGTCAGTGTCCCCTGCTCTCCCTCACTCAGTCCCTGTATAAAGCTGTCAGTGTTCCCTGCTCTCACTCACTCAGTCCCTGTATAAAGCTGTCAGTGTCCCCTGCTCTCCCTCACTCAGTCCCTGTATAAAGCTGTCAGTGTTCCCTGCTCTCTCTCACTCAGTCCCTGTATAAAGCTGTCAGTGTTCTCTGCTCTCACTCAGTCCCTGTATAAAGCTGTCAGTGTTCCCTGCTCTCACTCAGTCCCTGTATAAAGCTGTCAGTGTTCCCTGCTCTCTCTCACTCAGTTCCTGTATAAAGCTGTCAGTGTTCCCTGCTCTCTCTCTCACTCAGTCCCTGTATAAAGCTGTCAGTGTTCCCTGCTCTCTCTCACTCAGTCCCTGTATAAAGCTGTCAGTGTTCCCTGCTCTCTCTCACTCAGTCCCTGTATAAAGCTGTCAGTGTTCCCTGCTCTCTCTCACTCAGTCCCTGTATAAAGCTGTCAGTGTCCCCTGCTCTCCCTCACTCAGTCCC
Organism: Pelobates fuscus; assembly: GCF_036172605.1. NCBI lineage: Eukaryota > Metazoa > Chordata > Amphibia > Anura > Pelobatidae > Pelobates > Pelobates fuscus. The sequence goes on along the minus strand of NW_026961886.1, from coordinate 70,983 downwards.
TGTATAAAGCTGTCAGTGTTCCCTGCTCTCTCTCACTCAGTCCCTGTATAAAGCTGTCAGTGTTCCCTGCTCTCTCTCACTCAGTCCCTGTATAAAGCTGTCAGTGTTCCCTGCTCTCTCTCACTCAGTCCCTGTATAAAGCTGTCAGTGTTCCCTGCTCTCTCTCACTCAGTCCCTGTATAAAGCTGTCAGTGTTCCCTGCTCTCTCTCTCACTCAGTCCCTGTATAAAGCTGTCAGTGTTCCCTGCTCTCACTCAGTCCCTGTATAAAGCTGTCAGTGTTCCCTGCTCTCTCTCACTCAGTCCCTGTATAAAGCTGTCAGTGTTCCCTGCTCTCACTCAGTCCCTGTATAAAGCTGTCAGTGTTCCCTGCTCTCACTCAGTCCCTGCATAAAGCTGTCAGTGTTCCCTGCTCTCACTCAGTCCCTGTATAAAGCTGTCAGTGTTCCCTGCTCTCACTCACTCAGTCGCTGTATAAAGCTGTCAGTGTTCCCTGCTCTCTCTCACTCAGTCCCTGTATAAAGCTGTCAGTGTTCCCTGCTCTCTCTCACTCAGTCCCTGTATAAAGCTGTCAGTGTTCCCTGCTCTCACTCAGTCCCTGTATAAAGCTGTCAGTGTTCCCTGCTCTCACTCAGTCCCTGTATAAAGCTGTCAGTGTTCCCTGCTCTCACTCAGTCCCTGTATAAAGCTGTCAGTGTTCCCTGCTCTCACTCAGTCCCTGTATAAAGCTGTCAGTGTTCCCTGCTCTCTCTCACTCAGTCCCTGTATAAAGCTGTCAGTGTTCCCTGCTCTCACTCACCCAGTCCCTGTATAAAGCTGTCAGTGTTCCCTGCTCTCACTCAGTCCCTGTATAAAGCTGTCAGTGTTCCCTGCTCTCTCTCACTCAATCCCTGTATAAAGCTGTCAGTGTTCCCTGCTCTCTCTCACTCAGTCCCTGTATAAAGCTGTCAGTGTTCTCTGCTCTCACTCAGTCCCTGTATAAAGCTGTCAGTGTTCCCTGCTCTCTCTCACTCAGTCCCTTTATAAAGATGTCAGTGTTCCCTGCTCTCTCTCACTCAGTCCCTGTATAAAGCTGTCAGTGTTCCCTGCTCTCTCTCACTCAGTCCCTGTATAAAGCTGTCAGTGTTCACTGCTCTCTCTCACTCAGTCCCTGTATAAAGCTGTCAGTGTTCCCTGCTCTCTCTCACTCAGTCCCTGTATAAAGCTGTCAGTGTTCCCTGCTCTCACTCAGTCCCTGTATAAAGCTGTCAGTGTTCCCTGCTCTCCCTCAGTCCCTGTATAAAGCTGTCAGTGTTCCCTGCTCTCTCTCACTCAGTCCCCTTATAAAGCTGTCAGTGTTCCCTGCTCTCTCTCACTCAGTCCCTGTATAAAGCTGTCAGTGTTCCCTGCTCTCTCTCACTCAGTCCCTGTATAAAGCTGTCAGTGTTCGCTGCTCTCTCTCACTCAGTCCCTGTATAAAGCTGTCAGTGTTCCCTGCTCTCTCTCACTCAGTCCCTGTATAAAGCTGTCAGTGTTCCCTGCTCTCTCTCACTCAGTCCCTGTATAAAGCTGTCAGTGTTCACTGCTCTCTCTCACTCAGTCCCTGTATAAAGCTGTCAGTGTTCCCTGCTCTCTCTCACTCAGTCCCTGTATAAAGCTGTCAGTGTTCCCTGCTCTCTCTCACTCAGTCCCTGTATAAAGCTGTCAGTGTTCCCTGCTCTCTCTCTCACTCAGTCCCTGTATAAAGCTGTCAGTGTTCCCTGCTCTCTCTCACTCAGTCCCTGTATAAAGCTGTCAGTGTTCCCTGCTCTCACTCAGTCCCTGTATAAAGCTGTCAGTGTTCCCTGCTCTCACTCAGTCCCTGTATAAAGCTGTCAGTGTTCCCTGCTCTCTCTCACTCAGTCCCTGTATAAAGCTGTCAGTGTTCCCTGCTCTCACTCAGTCCCTGTATAAATCTGTCAGTGTTCCCTGCTCTCTCTCTAACTCAGTCCATGTATAAAGCTGTCAGTGTTCCCTGCTCTCACTTACTCAGTCCCTGTATAAAGCTGTCAGTGTTCCCTGCTCTCACTCAGTCCCTGTATAAAGCTGTCAGTGTTCCCTGCTCTCACTCAGTCCCTGTATAAAGCTGTCAGTGTTCCCTGCTCTCACTCAGTCCCTGTATAAAGCTGTCAGTGTTCCCTGCTCTCTCTCACTCAGTCCCTGTATAAAGCCGTCAGTGTTCCCTGCTCTCACTCAGTCCCTGTATAAAGCTGTCAGTGTTCCCTGCTCTCTCTCACTCAGTCCCTGTATAAAGCTGTCAGTGTTCCCTGCTCTCTCTCACTCAGTCCCTGTATAAAGCTGTCAGTGTTCCCTGCTCTCTCTCACTCAGTCCCTGTATAAAGCTGTCAGTGTTCCCTGCTCTCTCTCACTCAGTCACTGTATAAAGCTGTCAGTGTTCCCTGCTCTCTCTCTCACTCAGTCCCTGTATAAAGCTGTCAGTGTTCCCTGCTCTCTCTCACTCAGTCCCTGTATAAAGCTGTCAGTGTCCCCTGCTCTCTCTCACTCAGTCCCTGTATAAAGCTGTCAGTGTTCCCTGCTCTCACTCACTCAGTCCCTGTATAAAGCTGTCAGTGTTCCCTGCTCTCACTCAGTCCCTGTATAAAGCTGTCAGTGTTCCCTGCTCTCACTCAGTCCCTGTATAAAGCTGTCAGTGTTCCCTGCTCTCACTCAGTCCCTGTATAAAGCTGTCAGTGTTCCCTGCTCTCTCTCACTCAGTCCCTGTATAAAGCCGTCAGTGTTCCCTGCTCTCTCTCACTCAGTCCCTGTATAAAGCTGTCAGTGTTCCCTGTTCTCTCTCACTCAGTCCCTGTATAAAGCTGTCAGTGTTCCCTGCTCTCTCTCACTCAGTCCCTGTATAAAGCCGTCAGTGTTCCCTGCTCTCTCTCACTCAGTCCCTGTATAAAGCCGTCAGTGTTCCCTGCTCTCTCTCACTCAGTCCCTGTATAAAGCTGTCAGTGTTCCCTGCTCTCACTCACTCAGTCCCTGTATAAAGCTGTCAGTGTTCCCTGCTCTCTCTCACTCAGTCCCTGTATAAAGCTGTCAGTGTTCCCTGCTCTCACTCACTCAGTCCCTGTATAAAGCTGTCAGTGTTCCCTGCTCTCTCTCACTCAGTCCATGTATAAAGCTGTCAGTGTTCCCTGCTCTCTCTCACTCAGTCCCTGTATAAAGCTGTCAGTGTTCCCTGCTCTCACTCAGTCCCTGTATAAAGCTGTCAGTGTTCCCTGCTCTCACTCAGTCCCTGTATAAAGCTGTCAGTGTTCCCTGCTCTCTCTCTCACTCAGTCCCTGTATAAAGCTGTCAGTGTTCCCTGCTCTCACTCAGTCCCTGTATAAAGCTGTCAGTGTTCCCTGCTCTCACTCAGTCCCTGTATAAAGCTGTCAGTGTTCCCTGCTCTCTCTCACTCAGTCCCTGTATAAAGCTGTCAGTGTTCCCTGCTCTCACTCACTCAGTCCCTGTATAAAGCTGTCAGTGTTCCCTGCTCTCACTCAGTCCCTGTATAAAGCTGTCAGTGTTCCCTGCTCTCTCTCACTCAGTCCCTGTATAAAGCTGTCAGTGTTCCCTGCTCTCTCTCACTCAGTCCCTGTATAAAGCTGTCAGTGTTCCCTGCTCTCACTCAGTCCCTGTATAAAGCTGTCAGTGTTCCCTGCTCTCTCTCACTCAGTCCCTGTATAAAGCTGTCAGTGTTCCCTGCTCTCACTCAGTCCCTGTATAAAGCTGTCAGTGTTCCCTGCTCTCTCTCACTCTGTCCCTGTATAAAGCTGTCAGTTTTCCCTGCTCTCACTCAGTCCCTGTATAAAGCTGTCAGTGTTCCCTGCTCTCACTCACTCAGTCGCTGTATAAAGCTGTCAGTGTTCCCTGCTCTCTCTCACTCAGTCCCTGTATAAAGCTGTCAGTGTTCACTGCTCTCTCTCACTCAGTCCCTGTATAAAGCTGTCAGTGTTCCCTGCTCTCTCTCACTCAGTCCCTGTATAAAGCTGTCAGTGTTCCCTGCTCTCTCTCACTCAGTCCCTGTATAAAGCTGTCAGTGTTCCCTGCTCTCTCTCTCACTCAGTCCCTGTATAAAGCTGTCAGTGTTCCCTGCTCTCACTCAGTCCCTGTATAAAGCTGTCAGTGTTCCCTGCTCTCTCTCACTCAGTCCCTGTATAAAGCTGTCAGTGTTCCCTGCTCTCACTCAGTCCCTGTATAAAGCTTTCAGTGTTCCCTGCTCTCACTCAGTCCCTGTATAAAGCTGTCAGTTTTCCCTGCTCTCACTCAGTCCCTGTATAAAGCTGTCAGTGTTCCCTGCTCTCACTCACTCAGTCGCTGTATAAAGCTGTCAGTGTTCCCTGCTCTCTCTCACTCAGTCCCTGTATAAAGCTGTCAGTGTTCCCTGCTCTCTCTCACTCAGTCCCTGTATAAAGCTGTCAGTGTTCCCTGCTCTCTCTCACTCAGTCCCTGTATAAAGCTGTCAGTGTTCCCTGCTCTCTCTCACTCAGTCCCTGTATAAAGCTGTCAGTGTTCCCTGCTCTCCCTCACTCAGTCCCTGTATAAAGCTGTCAGTGTTCCCTGTTCTCACTCAGTCCTTGTATAAAGCTGTCAGTGTTCCCTGCTCTCTCTCACTCAGTCCCTGTATAAAGCTGTCAGTGTTCCCTGCTCTCTCTCACTCAGTCCCTGTATAAAGCTGTCAGTGTTCCCTGCTCTCTCTCACTCAGTCCCTGTATAAAGCTGTCAGTGTTCCCTGCTCTCTCTCACTCAGTCCCTGTATAAAGCTGTCAGTGTTCCCTGCTCTCACTCAGTCCCTGTATAAAGCTGTCAGTGTTCCCTGCTCTCTCTCACTCAGTCCCTGTATAAAGCTGTCAGTGTTCCCTGCTCTCACTCAGTCCCTGTATAAAGCTGTCAGTGTTCCCTGCTCTCACTCAGTCCCTGTATAAAGCTGTCAGTGTTCCCTGCTCTCACTCAGTCCCTGTATAAAGCTGTCAGTGTTCCCTGCTCTCACTCACTCAGTCGCTGTATAAAGCTGTCAGTGTTCCCTGCTCTCTCTCACTCAGTCCCTGTATAAAGCTGTCAGTGTTCCCTGCTCTCTCTCACTCAGTCCCTGTATAAAGCTGTCAGTGTTCCCTGCTCTCACTCAGTCCCTGTATAAAGCTGTCAGTGTTCCCTGCTCTCACTCAGTCCCTGTATAAAGCTGTCAGTGTTCCCTGCTCTCACTCAGTCCCTGTATAAAGCTGTCAGTGTTCCCTGCTCTCACTCAGTCCCTGTATAAAGCTGTCAGTGTTCCCTGCTCTCTCTCACTCAGTCCCTGTATAAAGCTGTCAGTGTTCTCTGCTCTCACTCAGTCCCTGTATAAAGCTGTCAGTGTTCCCTGCTCTCTCTCACTCAGTCCCCTTATAAAGATGTCAGTGTTCCCTGCTCTCTCTCACTCAGTCCCTGTATAAAGCTGTCAGTGTTCCCTGCTCTCTCTCACTCAGTCCCTGTATAAAGCTGTCAGTGTTCCCTGCTCTCTCTCACTCAGTCCCTGTATAAAGCTGTCAGTGTTCCCTGCTCTCTCTCACTCAGTCCCTGTATAAAGCTGTCAGTGTTCACTGCTCTCTCTCACTCAGTCCCTGTATAAAGCTGTCAGTGTTCCCTGCTCTCTCTCACTCAGTCCCTGTATAAAGCTGTCAGTGTTCCCTGCTCTCTCTCACTCAGTCCCTGTATAAAGCTGTCAGTGTTCCCTGCTCTCTCTCTCACTCAGTCCCTGTATAAAGCTGTCAGTGTTCCCTGCTCTCACTCAGTCCCTGTATAAAGCTGTCAGTGTTCCCTGCTCTCTCTCACTCAGTCCCTGTATAAAGCTGTCAGTGTTCCCTGCTCTCACTCAGTCCCTGTATAAAGCTGTCAGTGTTCCCTGCTCTCACTCAGTCCCTGTATAAAGCTGTCAGTTTTCCCTGCTCTCACTCAGTCCCTGTATAAAGCTGTCAGTGTTCCCTGCTCTCACTCACTCAGTCGCTGTATAAAGCTGTCAGTGTTCCCTGCTCTCTCTCACTCAGTCCCTGTATAAAGCTGTCAGTGTTCCCTGCTCTCTCTCACTCAGTCCCTGTATAAAGCTGTCAGTATTCCCTGCTCTCACTCAGTCCCTGTATAAAGCTGTCAGTGTTCCCTGCTCTCACTCAGTCCCTGTATAAAGCTGTCAGTGTTCCCTGCTCTCACTCAGTCCCTGTATAAAGCTGTCAGTGTTCCCTGCTCTCACTCAGTCCCTGTATAAAGCTGTCAGTGTTCCCTGCTCTCTCTCACTCAGTCCCTGTATAAAGCTGTCAGTGTTCCCTGCTCTCACTCACCCAGTCCCTGTATAAAGCTGTCAGTGTTCCCTGCTCTCACTCAGTCCCTGTATAAAGCTGTCAGTGTTCCCTGCTCTCACTCAGTCCCTGTATAAAGCTGTCAGTGTTCCCTGCTCTCTCTCACTCAGTCCCTGTATAAAGCTGTCAGTGTTCTCTGCTCTCACTCAGTCCCTGTATAAAGCTGTCAGTGTTCCCTGCTCTCACTCAGTCCTTGTATAAAGCTGTCAGTGTTCCCTGCTCTCTCTCACTCAGTCCCTGTATAAAGCTGTCAGTGTTCCCTGCTCTCTCTCACTCAGTCCCTGTATAAAGCTGTCAGTGTTCCCTGCTCTCTCTCACTCAGTCCCTGTATAAAGCTGTCAGTGTTCCCTGCTCTCACTCAGTCCCTGTATAAAGCTGTCAGTGTTCCCTGCTCTCACTCAGTCCCTGTATAAAGCTGTCAGTGTTCCCTGCTCTCTCTCACTCAGTCCCTGTATAAAGCTGTCAGTGTTCCCTGCTCTCACTCAGTCCCTGTATAAAGCTGTCAGTGTTCCCTGCTCTCACTCAGTCCCTGTATAAAGCTGTCAGTGTTCCCTGCTCTCACTCAGTCCCTGTATAAAGCTGTCAGTGTTCCCTGCTCTCACTCAGTCCCTGTATAAAGCTGTCAGTGTTCCCTGCTCTCACTCACTCAGTCGCTGTATAAAGCTGTCAGTGTTCCCTGCTCTCTCTCACTCAGTCCCTGTATAAAGCTGTCAGTGTTCCCTGCTCTCTCTCACTCAGTCCCTGTATAAAGCTGTCAGTGTTCCCTGCTCTCACTCAGTCCCTGTATAAAGCTGTCAGTGTTCCCTGCTCTCACTCAGTCCCTGTATAAAGCTGTCAGTGTTCCCTGCTCTCACTCAGTCCCTGTATAAAGCTGTCAGTGTTCCCTGCTCTCTCTCACTCAGTCCCTGTATAAAGCTGTCAGTGTTCCCTGCTCTCTCTCACTCAGTCCCTGTATAAAGCTGTCAGTGTTCCCTGCTCTCACTCACCCAGTCCCTGTATAAAGCTGTCAGTGTTCCCTGCTCTCACTCAGTCCCTGTATAAAGCTGTCAGTGTTCCCTGCTCTCTCTCACTCAGTCCCTGTATAAAGCTGTCAGTGTTCTCTGCTCTCACTCAGTCCCTGTATAAAGCTGTCAGTGTTCCCTGCTCTCTCTCACTCAGTTCCCTTATAAAGATGTCAGTGTTCCCTGCTCTCTCTCACTCAGTCCCTGTATAAAGCTGTCAGTGTTCCCTGCTCTCTCTCACTCAGTCCCTGTATAAAGCTGTCAGTGTTCCCTGCTCTCTCTCACTCAGTCCCTGTATAAAGCTGTCAGTGTTCCCTGCTCTCTCTCACTCAGTCCCTGTATAAAGCTGTCAGTGTTCACTGCTCTCTCTCACTCAGTCCCTGTATAAAGCTGTCAGTGTTCCCTGCTCTCTCTCACTCAGTCCCTGTATAAAGCTGTCAGTGTTCCCTGCTCTCTCTCACTCAGTCCCTGTATAAAGCTGTCAGTGTTCCCTGCTCTCACTCAGTCCCTGTATAAAGCTGTCAGTGTTCCCTGCTCTCCCTCAGTCCCTGTATAAAGCTGTCAGTGTTCCCTGCTCTCTCTCACTCAGTCCCCTTATAAAGCTGTCAGTGTTCCCTGCTCTCTCTCACTCAGTCCCTGTATAAAGCTGTCAGTGTTCCCTGCTCTCTCTCACTCAGTCCCTGTATAAAGCTGTCAGTGTTCCCTGCTCTCTCTCACTCAGTCCCTGTATAAAGCTGTCAGTGTTCCCTGCTCTCTCTCACTCAGTCCCTGTATAAAGCTGTCAGTGTTCACTGCTCTCTCTCACTCAGTCCCTGTATAAAGCTGTCAGTGTTCCCTGCTCTCTCTCACTCAGTCCCTGTATAAAGCTGTCAGTGTTCCCTGCTCTCTCTCACTCAGTCCCTGTATAAAGCTGTCAGTGTTCCCTGCTCTCTCTCTCACTCAGTCCCTGTATAAAGCTGTCAGTGTTCCCTGCTCTCTCTCACTCAGTCCCTGTATAAAGCTGTCAGTGTTCCCTGCTCTCACTCAGTCCCTGTATAAAGCTGTCAGTGTTCCCTGCTCTCACTCAGTCCCTGTATAAAGCTGTCAGTGTTCCCTGCTCTCTCTCACTCAGTCCCTGTATAAAGCTGTCAGTGTTCCCTGCTCTCACTCAGTCCCTGTATAAATCTGTCAGTGTTCCCTGCTCTCTCTCTAACTCAGTCCATGTATAAAGCTGTCAGTGTTCCCTGCTCTCACTCACTCAGTCCCTGTATAAAGCTGTCAGTGTTCCCTGCTCTCACTCAGTCCCTGTATAAAGCTGTCAGTGTTCCCTGCTCTCACTCAGTCCCTGTATAAAGCTGTCAGTGTTCCCTGCTCTCACTCAGTCCCTGTATAAAGCTGTCAGTGTTCCCTGCTCTCTCTCACTCAGTCCCTGTATAAAGCCGTCAGTGTTCCCTGCTCTCACTCAGTCCCTGTATAAAGCTGTCAGTGTTCCCTGCTCTCTCTCACTCAGTCCCTGTATAAAGCTGTCAGTGTTCCCTGCTCTCTCTCACTCAGTCCCTGTATAAAGCTGTCAGTGTTCCCTGCTCTCTCTCACTCAGTCACTGTATAAAGCTGTCAGTGTTCCCTGCTCTCTCTCTCACTCAGTCCCTGTATAAAGCTGTCAGTGTTCCCTGCTCTCTCTCACTCAGTCCCTGTATAAAGCTGTCAGTGTCCCCTGCTCTCTCTCACTCAGTCCCTGTATAAAGCTGTCAGTGTTCCCTGCTCTCACTCACTCAGTCCCTGTATAAAGCTGTCAGTGTTCCCTGCTCTCACTCAGTCCCTGTATAAAGCTGTCAGTGTTCCCTGCTCTCACTCAGTCCCTGTATAAAGCTGTCAGTGTTCCCTGCTCTCACTCAGTCCCTGTATAAAGCTATCAGTGTTCCCTGCTCTCTCTCACTCAGTCCCTGTATAAAGCCGTCAGTGTTCCCTGCTCTCTCTCACTCAGTCCCTGTATAAAGCTGTCAGTGTTCCCTGCTCTCTCTCACTCAGTCCCTGTATAAAGCTGTCAGTGTTCCCTGCTCTCCCTCACTCAGTCCCTGTATAAAGCTGTCAGTGTTCCCTGTTCTCACTCAGTCCTTGTATAAAGCTGTCAGTGTTCCCTGCTCTCTCTCACTCAGTCCCTGTATAAAGCTGTCAGTGTTCCCTGCTCTCTCTCACTCAGTCCCTGTATAAAGCTGTCAGTGTTCCCTGCTCTCTCTCACTCAGTCCCTGTATAAAGCTGTCAGTGTTCCCTGCTCTCTCTCACTCAGTCCCTGTATAAAGCTGTCAGTGTTCCCTGCTCTCACTCAGTCCCTGTATAAAGCTGTCAGTGTTCCCTGCTCTCTCTCACTCAGTCCCTGTATAAAGCTGTCAGTGTTCCCTGCTCTCACTCAGTCCCTGTATAAAGCTGTCAGTGTTCCCTGCTCTCACTCAGTCCCTGTATAAAGCTGTCAGTGTTCCCTGCTCTCACTCAGTCCCTGTATAAAGCTGTCAGTGTTCCCTGCTCTCACTCAGTCCCTGTATAAAGCTGTCAGTGTTCCCTGCTCTCACTCAGTCCCTGTATAAAGCTGTCAGTGTTCTCTGCTCTCACTCAGTCCCTGTATAAAGCTGTCAGTGTTCCCTGCTCTCACTCAGTCCTTGTATAAAGCTGTCAGTGTTCCCTGCTCTCTCTCACTCAGTCCCTGTATAAAGCTGTCAGTGTTCCCTGCTCTCTCTCACTCAGTCCCTGTATAAAGCTGTCAGTGTTCCCTGCTCTCTCTCACTCAGTCCCTGTATAAAGCTGTCAGTGTTCCCTGCTCTCACTCAGTCCCTGTATAAAGCTGTCAGTGTTCCCTGCTCTCACTCAGTCCCTGTATAAAGCTTTCAGTGTTCCCTGCTCTCACTCAGTCCCTGTATAAAGCTGTCAGTGTTCCCTGCTCTCTCTCACTCAGTCCCTGTATAAAGCTGTCAGTGTTCCCTGCTCTCACTCAGTCCCTGTATAAAGCTGTCAGTGTTCCCTGCTCTCACTCAGTCCCTGTATAAAGCTGTCAGTGTTCCCTGCTCTCACTCAGTCCCTGTATAAAGCTGTCAGTGTTCCCTGCTCTCACTCACTCAGTCGCTGTATAAAGCTGTCAGTGTTCCCTGCTCTCTCTCACTCAGTCCCTGTATAAAGCTGTCAGTGTTCCCTGCTCTCTCTCACTCAGTCCCTGTATAAAGCTGTCAGTGTTCCCTGCTCTCTCTCACTCAGTCCCTGTATAAAGCTGTCAGTGTTCCCTGCTCTCACTCAGTCCCTGTATAAAGCTGTCAGTGTTCCCTGCTCTCACTCAGTCCCTGTATAAAGCTGTCAGTGTTCCCTGCTCTCACTCAGTCCCTGTATAAAGCTGTCAGTGTTCCCTGCTCTCACTCAGTCCCTGTATAAAGCTGTCAGTGTTCCCTGCTCTCTCTCACTCAGTCCCTGTATAAAGCTGTCAGTGTTCCCTGCTCTCACTCACCCAGTCCCTGTATAAAGCTGTCAGTGTTCCCTGCTCTCACTCAGTCCCTGTATAAAGCTGTCAGTGTTCCCTGCTCTCTCTCACTCAGTCCCTGTATAAAGCTGTCAGTGTTCTCTGCTCTCACTCAGTCCCTGTATAAAGCTGTCAGTGTTCCCTGCTCTCTCTCACTCAGTTCCCTTATAAAGATGTCAGTGTTCCCTGCTCTCTCTCACTCAGTCCCTGTATAAAGCTGTCAGTGTTCCCTGCTCTCTCTCACTCAGTCCCTGTATAAAGCTGTCAGTGTTCCCTGCTCTCTCTCACTCAGTCCCTGTATAAAGCTGTCAGTGTTCCCTGCTCTCTCTCACTCAGTCCCTGTATAAAGCTGTCAGTGTTCACTGCTCTCTCTCACTCAGTCCCTGTATAAAGCTGTCAGTGTTCCCTGCTCTCTCTCACTCAGTCCCTGTATAAAGCTGTCAGTGTTCCCTGCTCTCTCTCACTCAGTCCCTGTATAAAGCTGTCAGTGTTCCCTGCTCTCACTCAGTCCCTGTATAAAGCTGTCAGTGTTCCCTGCTCTCCCTCAGTCCCTGTATAAAGCTGTCAGTGTTCCCTGCTCTCTCTCACTCAGTCCCCTTATAAAGCTGTCAGTGTTCCCTGCTCTCTCTCACTCAGTCCCTGTATAAAGCTGTCAGTGTTCCCTGCTCTCTCTCACTCAGTCCCTGTATAAAGCTGTCAGTGTTCCCTGCTCTCTCTCACTCAGTCCCTGTATAAAGCTGTCAGTGTTCCCTGCTCTCTCTCACTCAGTCCCTGTATAAAGCTGTCAGTGTTCACTGCTCTCTCTCACTCAGTCCCTGTATAAAGCTGTCAGTGTTCCCTGCTCTCTCTCACTCAGTCCCTGTATAAAGCTGTCAGTGTTCCCTGCTCTCTCTCACTCAGTCCCTGTATAAAGCTGTCAGTGTTCCCTGCTCTCTCTCTCACTCAGTCCCTGTATAAAGCTGTCAGTGTTCCCTGCTCTCACTCAGTCCCTGTATAAAGCTGTCAGTGTTCCCTGCTCTCACTCAGTCCCTGTATAAAGCTGTCAGTGTTCCCTGCTCTCACTCAGTCCCTGTATAAAGCTGTCAGTGTCCCCTGCTCTCTCTCACTCAGTCCCTGTATAAAGCTGTCAGTGTTCCCTGCTCTCACTCAGTCCCTGTATAAATCTGTCAGTGTTCCCTGCTCTCTCTCTAACTCAGTCCATGTATAAAGCTGTCAGTGTTCCCTGCTCTCACTCAGTCCCTGTATAAAGCTGTCAGTGTTCCCTGCTCTCACTCAGTCCCTGTATAAAGCTGTCAGTGTTCCCTGCTCTCTCTCACTCAGTCCCTGTATAAAGCTGTCAGTGTTCCCTGCTCTCTCTCTCACTCAGTCCCTGTATAAAGCTGTCAGTGTTCCCTGCTCTCTCTCACTCAGTCCCTGTATAAAGCTGTCAGTGTTCCCTGCTCTCACTCAGTCCCTGTATAAAGCTGTCAGTGTTCCCTGCTCTCACTCAGTCCCTGTATAAAGCTGTCAGTGTCCCCTGCTCTCTCTCACTCAGTCCCTGTATAAAGCTGTCAGTGTTCCCTGCTCTCTCTCACTCAGTCCCTGTATAAAGCTGTCATTGTTCCCTGCTCTCACTCAACCAGTCCCTGTATAAAGCTGTCAGTGTTCCCTGCTCTCACTCAGTCCCTGTATAAAGCTGTCAGTGTTCCCTGCTCTCACTCAGTCCCTGTATAAAGCTGTCAGTGTTCCCTGCTCTCTCTCACTCAGTCCCTGTATAAAGCTGTCAGTGTTCTCTGCTCTCACTCAGTCCCTGTATAAAGCTGTCAGTGTTCCCTGCTCTCTCTCACTCAGTCCCCTTATAAAGATGTCAGTGTTCCCTGCTCTCTCTCACTCAGTCCCTGTATAAAGCTGTCAGTGTTCCCTGCTCTCTCTCACTCAGTCCCTGTATAAAGCTGTCAGTGTTCCCTGCTCTCTCTCACTCAGTCCCTGTATAAAGCTGTCAGTGTTCCCTGCTCTCTCTCACTCAGTCCCTGTATAAAGCTGTCAGTGTTCACTGCTCTCTCTCACTCAGTCCCTGTATAAAGCTGTCAGTGTTCACTGCTCTCTCTCACTCAGTCCCTGTATAAAGCTGTCAGTGTTCCCTGCTCTCTCTCACTCAGTCCCTGTATAAAGCTGTCAGTGTTCCCTGCTCTCTCTCACTCAGTCCCTGTATAAAGCTGTCAGTGTTCCCTGCTCTCTCTCACTCAGTCCCTGTATAAAGCTGTCAGTGTTCCCTGCTCTCTCTCACTCAGTCCCTGTATAAAGCTGTCAGTGTTCCCTGCTCTCTCTCTCACTCAGTCCCTGTATAAAGCTGTCAGTGTTCCCTGCTCTCTCTCACTCAGTCCCTGTATAAAGCTGTCAGTGTTCCCTGCTCTCACTCAGTCCCTGTATAAAGCTGTCAGTGTTCCCTGCTCTCACTCAGTCCCTGTATAAAGCTGTCAGTGTCCCCTGCTCTCTCTCACTCAGTCCCTGTATAAAGCTGTCAGTGTTCCCTGCTCTCACTCAGTCCCTGTATAAAGCTGTCAGTGTTCCCTGCTCTCACTCAGTCCCTGTATAAAGCTGTCAGTGTTCCCTGCTCTCACTCAGTCCCTGTATAAAGCTGTCAGTGTTCCCTGCTCTCTCTCACTCAGTCCCTGTATAAAGCCGTCAGTGTTCCCTGCTCTCACTCAGTCCCTGTATAAAGCTGTCAGTGTTCCCTGCTCTCTCTCACTCAGTCCCTGTATAAAGCTGTCAGTGTTCCCTGCTCTCTCTCACTCAGTCCCTGTATAAAGCTGTCAGTGTTCCCTGCTCTCTCTCACTCAGTCACTGTATAAAGCTGTCAGTGTTCCCTGCTCTCTCTCTCACTCAGTCCCTGTATAAAGCTGTCAGTGTTCCCTGCTCTCTCTCACTCAGTCCCTGTATAAAGCTGTCAGTGTCCCCTGCTCTCTCTCACTCAGTCCCTGTATAAAGCTGTCAGTGTTCCCTGCTCTCACTCACTCAGTCCCTGTATAAAGCTGTCAGTGTTCCCTGCTCTCACTCAGTCCCTGTATAAAGCTGTCAGTGTTCCCTGCTCTCACTCAGTCCCTGTATAAAGCTGTCAGTGTTCCCTGCTCTCACTCAGTCCCTGTATAAAGCTATCAGTGTTCCCTGCTCTCTCTCACTCAGTCCCTGTATAAAGCCGTCAGTGTTCCCTGCTCTCTCTCACTCAGTCCCTGTATAAAGCTGTCAGTGTTCCCTGCTCTCTCTCACTCAGTCCCTGTATAAAGCTGTCAGTGTTCCCTGCTCTCCCTCACTCAGTCCCTGTATAAAGCTGTCAGTGTTCCCTGTTCTCACTCAGTCCTTGTATAAAGCTGTCAGTGTTCCCTGCTCTCTCTCACTCAGTCCCTGTATAAAGCTGTCAGTGTTCCCTGCTCTCTCTCACTCAGTCCCTGTATAAAGCTGTCAGTGTTCCCTGCTCTCTCTCACTCAGTCCCTGTATAAAGCTGTCAGTGTTCCCTGCTCTCTCTCACTCAGTCCCTGTATAAAGCTGTCAGTGTTCCCTGCTCTCACTCAGTCCCTGTATAAAGCTGTCAGTGTTCCCTGCTCTCTCTCACTCAGTCCCTGTATAAAGCTGTCAGTGTTCCCTGCTCTCACTCAGTCCCTGTATAAAGCTGTCAGTGTTCCCTGTTCTCACTCAGTCCCTGTATAAAGCTGTCAGTGTTCCCTGCTCTCACTCAGTCCCTGTATAAAGCTGTCAGTGTTCCCTGCTCTCACTCACTCAGTCGCTGTATAAAGCTGTCAGTGTTCCCTGCTCTCTCTCACTCAGTCCCTGTATAAAGCTGTCAGTGTTCCCTGCTCTCTCTCACTCAGTCCCTGTATAAAGCTGTCAGTGTTCCCTGCTCTCACTCAGTCCCTGTATAAAGCTGTCAGTGTTCCCTGCTCTCACTCAGTCCCTGTATAAAGCTGTCAGTGTTCCCTGCTCTCACTCAGTCCCTGTATAAAGCTGTCAGTTTTCCCTGCTCTCACTCAGTCCCTGTATAAAGCTGTCAGTGTTCCCTGCTCTCTCTCACTCAGTCCCTGTATAAAGCTGTCAGTGTTCTCTGCTCTCACTCAGTCCCTGTATAAAGCTGTCAGTGTTCCCTGCTCTCTCTCACTCAGTCCCCTTATAAAGATGTCAGTGTTCCCTGCTCTCTCTCACTCAGTCCCTGTATAAAGCTGTCAGTGTTCCCTGCTCTCTCTCACTCAGTCCCTGTATAAAGCTGTCAGTGTTCCCTGCTCTCTCTCACTCAGTCCCTGTATAAAGCTGTCAGTGTTCCCTGCTCTCTCTCACTCAGTCCCTGTATAAAGCTGTCAGTGTTCACTGCTCTCTCTCACTCAGTCCCTGTATAAAGCTGTCAGTGTTCCCTGCTCTCTCTCACTCAGTCCCTGTATAAAGCTGTCAGTGTTCCCTGCTCTCTCTCACTCAGTCCCTGTATAAAGCTGTCAGTGTTCCCTGCTCTCTCTCTCACTCAGTCCCTGTATAAAGCTGTCAGTGTTCCCTGCTCTCACTCAGTCCCTGTATAAAGCTGTCAGTGTTCCCTGCTCTCTCTCACTCAGTCCCTGTATAAAGCTGTCAGTGTTCCCTGCTCTCACTCAGTCCCTGTATAAAGCTTTCAGTGTTCCCTGCTCTCACTCAGTCCCTGTATAAAGCTGTCAGTTTTCCCTGCTCTCTCTCACTCAGTCCCTGTATAAAGCTGTCAGTGTTCCCTGCTCTCTCTCTTAGTCCCTGTATAAAGCTGTCAGTGTTCCCTGCTCTCACTCAGTCCCTGTATAAAGCTGTCAGTGTTCCCTGCTCTCACTCACTCAGTCGCTGTATAAAGCTGTCAGTGTTCCCTGCTCTCTCTCACTCAGTCCCTGTATAAAGCTGTCAGTGTTCCCTGCTCTCTCTCACTCAGTCCCTGTATAAAGCTGTCAGTATTCCCTGCTCTCACTCAGTCCCTGTATAAAGCTGTCAGTGTTCCCTGCTCTCACTCAGTCCCTGTATAAAGCTGTCAGTGTTCCCTGCTCTCACTCAGTCCCTGTATAAAGCTGTCAGTGTTCCCTGCTCTCACTCAGTCCCTGTATAAAGCTGTCAGTGTTCCCTGCTCTCTCTCACTCAGTCCCTGTATAAAGCTGTCAGTGTTCCCTGCTCTCACTCACCCAGTCCCTGTATAAAGCTGTCAGTGTTCCCTGCTCTCACTCAGTCCCTGTATAAAGCTGTCAGTGTTCCCTGCTCTCACTCAGTCCCTGTATAAAGCTGTCAGTGTTCCCTGCTCTCTCTCACTCAGTCCCTGTATAAAGCTGTCAGTGTTCTCTGCTCTCACTCAGTCCCTGTATAAAGCTGTCAGTGTTCCCTGCTCTCACTCAGTCCTTGTATAAAGCTGTCAGTGTTCCCTGCTCTCTCTCACTCAGTCCCTGTATAAAGCTGTCAGTGTTCCCTGCTCTCTCTCACTCAGTCCCTGTATAAAGCTGTCAGTGTTCCCTGCTCTCTCTCACTCAGTCCCTGTATAAAGCTGTCAGTGTTCCCTGCTCTCACTCAGTCCCTGTATAAAGCTGTCAGTGTTCCCTGCTCTCACTCAGTCCCTGTATAAAGCTGTCAGTGTTCCCTGCTCTCACTCAGTCCCTGTATAAAGCTGTCAGTGTTCCCTGCTCTCTCTCACTCAGTCCCTGTATAAAGCTGTCAGTGTTCCCTGCTCTCACTCAGTCCCTGTATAAAGCTGTCAGTGTTCCCTGCTCTCACTCAGTCCCTGTATAAAGCTGTCAGTGTTCCCTGCTCTCACTCAGTCCCTGTATAAAGCTGTCAGTGTTCCCTGCTCTCACTCACTCAGTCGCTGTATAAAGCTGTCAGTGTTCCCTGCTCTCTCTCACTCAGTCCCTGTATAAAGCTGTCAGTGTTCCCTGCTCTCTCTCACTCAGTCCCTGTATAAAGCTGTCAGTGTTCCCTGCTCTCACTCAGTCCCTGTATAAAGCTGTCAGTGTTCCCTGCTCTCACTCAGTCCCTGTATAAAGCTGTCAGTGTTCCCTGCTCTCACTCAGTCCCTGTATAAAGCTGTCAGTGTTCCCTGCTCTCACTCAGTCCCTGTATAAAGCTGTCAGTGTTCCCTGCTCTCTCTCACTCAGTCCCTGTATAAAGCTGTCAGTGTTCCCTGCTCTCACTCACCCAGTCCCTGTATAAAGCTGTCAGTGTTCCCTGCTCTCACTCAGTCCCTGTATAAAGCTGTCAGTGTTCCCTGCTCTCTCTCACTCAGTCCCTGTATAAAGCTGTCAGTGTTCTCTGCTCTCACTCAGTCCCTGTATAAAGCTGTCAGTGTTCCCTGCTCTCTCTCACTCAGTTCCCTTATAAAGATGTCAGTGTTCCCTGCTCTCTCTCACTCAGTCCCTGTATAAAGCTGTCAGTGTTCCCTGCTCTCTCTCACTCAGTCCCTGTATAAAGCTGTCAGTGTTCCCTGCTCTCTCTCACTCAGTCCCTGTATAAAGCTGTCAGTGTTCCCTGCTCTCTCTCACTCAGTCCCTGTATAAAGCTGTCAGTGTTCACTGCTCTCTCTCACTCAGTCCCTGTATAAAGCTGTCAGTGTTCCCTGCTCTCTCTCACTCAGTCCCTGTATAAAGCTGTCAGTGTTCCCTGCTCTCTCTCACTCAGTCCCTGTATAAAGCTGTCAGTGTTCCCTGCTCTCACTCAGTCCCTGTATAAAGCTGTCAGTGTTCCCTGCTCTCCCTCAGTCCCTGTATAAAGCTGTCAGTGTTCCCTGCTCTCTCTCACTCAGTCCCCTTATAAAGCTGTCAGTGTTCCCTGCTCTCTCTCACTCAGTCCCTGTATAAAGCTGTCAGTGTTCCCTGCTCTCTCTCACTCAGTCCCTGTATAAAGCTGTCAGTGTTCCCTGCTCTCTCTCACTCAGTCCCTGTATAAAGCTGTCAGTGTTCACTGCTCTCTCTCACTCAGTCCCTGTATAAAGCTGTCAGTGTTCCCTGCTCTCTCTCACTCAGTCCCTGTATAAAGCTGTCAGTGTTCCCTGCTCTCTCTCACTCAGTCCCTGTATAAAGCTGTCAGTGTTCCCTGCTCTCACTCAGTCCCTGTATAAAGCTGTCAGTGTTCCCTGCTCTCCCTCAGTCCCTGTATAAAGCTGTCAGTGTTCCCTGCTCTCTCTCACTCAGTCCCCTTATAAAGCTGTCAGTGTTCCCTGCTCTCTCTCACTCAGTCCCTGTATAAAGCTGTCAGTGTTCCCTGCTCTCTCTCACTCAGTCCCTGTATAAAGCTGTCAGTGTTCCCTGCTCTCTCTCACTCAGTCCCTGTATAAAGCTGTCAGTGTTCCCTGCTCTCTCTCACTCAGTCCCTGTATAAAGCTGTCAGTGTTCACTGCTCTCTCTCACTCAGTCCCTGTATAAAGCTGTCAGTGTTCCCTGCTCTCTCTCACTCAGTCCCTGTATAAAGCTGTCAGTGTTCCCTGCTCTCTCTCACTCAGTCCCTGTATAAAGCTGTCAGTGTTCCCTGCTCTCTCTCTCACTCAGTCCCTGTATAAAGCTGTCAGTGTTCCCTGCTCTCTCTCACTCAGTCCCTGTATAAAGCTGTCAGTGTTCCCTGCTCTCACTCAGTCCCTGTATAAAGCTGTCAGTGTTCCCTGCTCTCACTCAGTCCCTGTATAAAGCTGTCAGTGTTCCCTGCTCTCTCTCACTCAGTCCCTGTATAAAGCTGTCAGTGTTCCCTGCTCTCACTCAGTCCCTGTATAAATCTGTCAGTGTTCCCTGCTCTCTCTCTAACTCAGTCCATGTATAAAGCTGTCAGTGTTCCCTGCTCTCACTCACTCAGTCCCTGTATAAAGCTGTCAGTGTTCCCTGCTCTCACTCAGTCCCTGTATAAAGCTGTCAGTGTTCCCTGCTCTCACTCAGTCCCTGTATAAAGCTGTCAGTGTTCCCTGCTCTCACTCAGTCCCTGTATAAAGCTGTCAGTGTTCCCTGCTCTCTCTCACTCAGTCCCTGTATAAAGCCGTCAGTGTTCCCTGCTCTCACTCAGTCCCTGTATAAAGCTGTCAGTGTTCCCTGCTCTCTCTCACTCAGTCCCTGTATAAAGCTGTCAGTGTTCCCTGCTCTCTCTCACTCAGTCCCTGTATAAAGCTGTCAGTGTTCCCTGCTCTCTCTCACTCAGTCACTGTATAAAGCTGTCAGTGTTCCCTGCTCTCTCTCTCACTCAGTCCCTGTATAAAGCTGTCAGTGTTCCCTGCTCTCTCTCACTCAGTCCCTGTATAAAGCTGTCAGTGTCCCCTGCTCTCTCTCACTCAGTCCCTGTATAAAGCTGTCAGTGTTCCCTGCTCTCACTCACTCAGTCCCTGTATAAAGCTGTCAGTGTTCCCTGCTCTCACTCAGTCCCTGTATAAAGCTGTCAGTGTTCCCTGCTCTCACTCAGTCCCTGTATAAAGCTGTCAGTGTTCCCTGCTCTCACTCAGTCCCTGTATAAAGCTATCAGTGTTCCCTGCTCTCTCTCACTCAGTCCCTGTATAAAGCCGTCAGTGTTCCCTGCTCTCTCTCACTCAGTCCCTGTATAAAGCTGTCAGTGTTCCCTGCTCTCTCTCACTCAGTCCCTGTATAAAGCTGTCAGTGTTCCCTGCTCTCCCTCACTCAGTCCCTGTATAAAGCTGTCAGTGTTCCCTGTTCTCACTCAGTCCTTGTATAAAGCTGTCAGTGTTCCCTGCTCTCTCTCACTCAGTCCCTGTATAAAGCTGTCAGTGTTCCCTGCTCTCTCTCACTCAGTCCCTGTATAAAGCTGTCAGTGTTCCCTGCTCTCTCTCACTCAGTCCCTGTATAAAGCTGTCAGTGTTCCCTGCTCTCTCTCACTCAGTCCCTGTATAAAGCTGTCAGTGTTCCCTGCTCTCACTCAGTCCCTGTATAAAGCTGTCAGTGTTCCCTGCTCTCTCTCACTCAGTCCCTGTATAAAGCTGTCAGTGTTCCCTGCTCTCACTCAGTCCCTGTATAAAGCTGTCAGTGTTCCCTGCTCTCACTCAGTCCCTGTATAAAGCTGTCAGTGTTCCCTGCTCTCACTCAGTCCCTGTATAAAGCTGTCAGTGTTCCCTGCTCTCTCTCACTCAGTCCCTGTATAAAGCTGTCAGTGTTCCCTGCTCTCACTCACTCAGTCGCTGTGTGATGTAATTCCAGTAAAATACAAGTTTAGCAGGCTAAGATTGCCACAAGGCATATGTATGTATATGTGTTTGTAGTATCAGTTAGTTAATTACACGTAGCTAAGATACTGTCATCACTGTACTGACCAGGTGCAGGAATGTAAGAACTGGAATTACGCGTCCCTCTCCTTTGTATCAGATGAGCCACGTGGTTAGACCGGATGGATGAGTTTAGACTCTATTCATTAAATAGGTTAAGGGTATGTGTGGGTGTAGTTAATTGTGGGAGGAGCTACAGTGCTATATAAGGAATGTACTCTATGTATTCAGTACTCAGACTTTGCTGTATTTTGGTGACGCTAGTCCCTCTGAGTCCCGATCGGTGATCCAATAAAGAATCTCTTCCTTCCTGAAGAAACCTGTGTCCATCTCTCTGTGCTTGGCTTCCGTCAGTTTCTCCGGTATCATTTGGTGCATTGGCCGGGAAGCTCATCGTTCAACGGTAGCTGAGAGGCAGAGGCGTGAGACGGTCTATCTTTGCCCACGTTCTCTACGGCTGCACCCCTGAACTTCTGCGTGGACCTCCCTTCGTCTCGGCGCCACTGGTCTGTTGTCCAGGAGATCATCGGCCTCTACGTGAGAAGTGCTGGGGTGTCCCCGTCGATGAGTGTGAACTCAGGTTCAGGAACGAGGAGGTAAGATAACTGCTGTTTTAGACGGCAGGACCCGCTAGGGTTATACCGATTGTGCGGTAGGCCCAAAGGGGTTTTTGAATCTGTATCTGCCCCCTCTGTCGGAGGGAAGGAGCGAAGGCGCACCGCTCGATCGAACGCTCTTTAGTCAGACCGTTTGATTTGGTTAGTCAGGCGGGGTCCTGGTGTAAATAGCCCTAGCCGGACACCGGTGTCTTGTCTAGACTAGCGTTCTAGGGTGTATATTACGTTCGCTAGGTCGGAGGGACCGGGAGACTAAGCGGCGCCTGTGTAAATTCGGTTCGCTAGTTCTCATCCTATCTGGGCTAAGTGGGAAGGCGTGTAAATTTGGAACCCACTAGACTTTTGATAGTACGACTAAGAGGCGCCTGTGTAAATTCGGTTCTCTAGCTCGTTGTATAGTGCGACTAAGAGGCGTCTGTGTAAATTCGGTTCTCTAGCTCGCTATATATGTGGTGATTGGGCAGTGTGGCTAACCAAAACGGGTGTATATAGTTTTAGGTAGTCCATTCAAGGTACTGGCCAATAGTTTAGTTGGGAATTGTAAATGTGTTAACGATTGTTTTAGTAAAGTGTATATCTTGTTAGATAGCGCGAGCTCAGCCGTCTAGCGAGAGTGTTAATAGTGTGTTGCTGTATTATAGTGCACGGTACCATAACCCTGTATATTTACTGACATTATATAATAAGTACTAATCATTGTCGTCCATTGCATGTTTAACACCATAACCACTAATAATTGTATTGTGACCTTAACTTGTGCTTTGACCTATGCTAACCGTACTGTAACCGCTATTTGTAAAAGACGATGTTACTGGGGTGTGTTATAGACGGGTAATTCGTATATAGAGAATTATAGCGTGGGTGACTGTGTAGTTACGCCAAAGGGCATAATATTGATTATATAGTGACTGGTGTAGCAGCTGTGTGTGTACGGGAATTCCCTGAGTGTTTATTGTTATTGTGTACGTTTCACTTGGTAACCGTACCACGTGGTGCTGTTGCCAGAGGAAACGGGTGTGACTGTTGAATAGTACGCGTGTATAGTAATCGTTGTCGACGACGTTCCACTGTTAAATATGGGTGCGTCGCAGTCAACGATTCCGGATCCCTTAGGATGTATGGTTAAGAATTTTAAAAAGGGATTCAAAGTTTGTGATTTTGGGGTTAAGATGTCCCCTGTACGTTTGGTCACTTTGTGCACTAGGGAGTGGCCTACTTTGGTTGCGGCATGGCCGCCACGTGGCAGTTTGGATCCAACTCTGGTACAGCGCTTACACGTGGCTGTATCAGGTAGGCCTGAACTTTACGGCCAGTTTCCTTATATTGATTGTTGGAGACAGGCCGTAAATGACTCGCCAAAATGGCTCCGGACATGCCACGAGGAACAGTGTCGCCTCATGGTAGCTAGGACTTGTTCGTCCACTAGGACTGGTGTTAGGCCCATTTTGGACACGCCCCCTGAGTCCGAGATCCCTTTGCCGCCCCCTTACTTTCCGTTAAGAAGAAGTGACGCAAACGCAGGAAGTCCTGTAACCCTTCCCTCATTACCCTCATCCACTTCCGCTTCCTCCTCCAGTACAGGATCCACCCCCCCTCGTACTAAATCTCCCCTTCCGGAACCAGAACCCACCCCCATTAGAAACGAATATCCTGATTTGGCGCCACTTCAGACTTCCGGTCAAGCTTCATCTAGCTCGGCCCGAAGTGTTCTATTCACTACCTTTTCCCAAAACCAACCTCCCACATCCCCATACCCTATATCTCCCCGACCGGAACCCATGACTGACGCTTCCCTACGTAGCCCCATCCAAACCCGACAGTTGACTGGTGCCCAACAATTAAAGCACTATCAGATGCCTCTTCGCTTAAATCCCGGGTCAGCTTATATCGATGCCGCAGGTCAAATGGCACACGCTGACCCTGTCTTCGTATATGTCCCTTTCACCACTACCGACCTTTTAAACTGGAAGACCCATAATTCCTCGTATACTGAGAAACCACAAGCCATGACTGATCTGTTCACCTCAATAGTACAGACGCATAATCCGACATGGGCTGATTGCCAGCAGTTACTAATGACTTTATTTAACAATGAGGAAAGGACAAGAATAAATCAAGCAGCCATTAAAGCATTAGAGGATAGAGCCCGTGCTTTGAACCAAGCTAATCCAGCAGCATGGGCCGCAACACATTATCCCAACACTGATCCCGATTGGAACGTAAATGGTGCTGATATGGTTCAACTCAGAGCCTATAGAGACGCTATAATTGCTGGCATGAAAGCCGGAGGAAAGAAAGCCATTAACATGTCGAAGACAGTTGAGGTGATCCAGAAAAGCGATGAAGCGCCCAGTGTCTTTTATGACCGATTATTGGAGGCGTACCGCTTGTACACCCCCTTTAATCCGGAAGACGCAGACAATTCCCGAATGGTTAACTCCGCCTTTGTCAGCCAAGCTTACGGAGATATTAAGCGCAAGCTACAAAAGTTAGAAGGGTTTGCAGGTATGTCAATCTCCCAACTAATGGAGGTAGCTAATAAGGTCTATATGAATAGGGAAACAGAAAGCAAGAAAGAGGAGGAGCGCAAGATGCGTAAAAAGGCTGATATGCTAGCGGTAGCGATCGCAGGCGTAGATAAACGGGGCCCAGATAGAGGCAATAATAGATGGAGTAGGGAGCCTTTGAGTAGGGATCAGTGTGCGTATTGCAAGGAAGAAGGGCATTGGAGGAACGAATGTCCGCAAAGAGAGCAGTACGAGAGAGACCAACCCAGGGCAGGCTACGGAAACTTTAGAGGCAGAGCGAGAGGTAGAGGAGGTCCCGGAGGGAGTAATGGTTATAGAGGGAGTAATGGGAACAGAGGAAGTGTTAGGGAAGACAGATATATTCCAGCAGCGCAAAGGTCCCGCGATAGAGAAGGTAGGGACTTCGTAGGATTGGCTGACACGGTCATGGAGGACTATTGATACCGACCGGGCTCCATCCCCCTTGGTCGAGCGGAGCCTATGGTCGATGTATCAATAGGGGGGAAAAGGAGTGCGTTCATGATCGACACTGGTGCTGAACATTCAGTGGTGACTAATCTAGTTGCTCCTCCATCCGGAAGGACTATTACTGTGATAGGAGCAACTGGAAGAAGTGCTGAAAAACCGGTTCTTAAAAGTCGACTCTGTACATTGGGAGGCCACGTAGTAAAACACCAATTCCTTTATATGCCTGAATGTCCAGTCCAATTGCTGGGACGTGATATGCTATCCAAATTACAAGCGCAGATTACGTTCCTACCAGATGGAACAACATCTTTAAAGTTTAATGGACCTTCAGGTATTATGACTTTATCCGTACCAAAGGAAGAAGAGTGGCGACTTTATACAGTGTTGACTAGCCAAAACCCTAGGAGTGATGAGACATTGTTTAACATACCAGGAGTTTGGGCAGAGAACAACCCACCAGGACTGGCCCGCAATATTCCACCAATAAAAATTGAACTGAAACATGGGGTTTATCCAGTGAGCCTAAGACAATATCACATTCCGCAGAAGGCTAAGAAGAACATCCAATCCTATCTGGATAAGTTCATACGGTATGGTATCCTAAAATTCTGTACTTCCCCCTGGAACACCCCATTGCTGCCTGTTCAAAAGCCCGGCACAGATGAGTATCGACCTGTGCAGGACTTAAGAGCAGTCAATGATGCGGTTGTTAGCATACATCCAGTTGTACCCAATCCATATAACCTGCTTGCTTTAATTCCGGGCGGGGCTACTTACTTCACAGTCTTAGATCTCAAAGATGCCTTCTTTTGCCTCCGAATTGCCGCAGAAAGTCAATGTATTTTCGCTTTCCAATGGGAGAACGCTGTAACGGGCTCAAAACGCCAAATGACTTGGACAAGACTGCCCCAAGGGTTTAAAAATTCACCTACCCTATTTGGTTCAGCCCTAAGTCAAGATCTATTGGATTTCGAGTCCATCCCAGGAGAGTGTGTATTGTTACAATATGTAGATGACTTGTTGATAGCAGCAGTTACAAAAGAAATCTGTCAGCAAGCAACGCACGATCTACTACACATTCTCTGGAAGGCAGGATACAAGGTGTCTAGAAAGAAGGCTCAGTTGTGTTTGCCAACTGTCAAGTATCTAGGATTCCATATCTCTGAAGGTCAAAGAATTATGGGGCCAGAGAGAAAAGAAGCTGTCTGCCAAATACCAATACCCAAGAATAGAAGACAAGTGCGAGAATTCTTGGGGGCAGCAGGCTTCTGTAGGATATGGATTCCCAGTTATGCGATACTAGCAAAACCTCTGTACGCAGCTATCAAAGGTACAGAGCACGACCCCTTCTTATGGACCCAAGAACAGCAAACGGCATTTGAAGATGTGAAGAAGGCTTTGATGAGTGCCCCAGCATTAGGTCTACCTGATCACACACGACCATTCTACTTATATGTACACGAGCAAAGAAGAATGGCTGTGGGAGTATTGACACAGTACTTGGGATCATGGCAAAGACCTGTTGCCTACATGTCTAAACAATTGGATGCAGTGGCCAGCGGACTTCCACCTTGTCTAAGAGCCGTAGCTGCAGCCGCCCTGCTAGTAGCTGAAGCCGATAAACTCACTCTGGGTCAAGAACTTTATGTACGAGTCCCACATGCAGTACAGACGTTGTTGGATTACAAAGGAAATCATTGGTTTAGTAACAGCCGTATGACCAAGTATCAAGCAATGTTGTGTGAAAACCCAAGAGTGCATTTAGAGACTGTAAACACCTTAAATCCAGCTACCCTTTTGCCACAACCTACTGAAAGTCAACATGATTGTTTGGAAGTAATGGATGAAGTATTCTCAAGTAGACCAGATCTTCGTGATTTTCCCATCCAGAACCCCGATGTTCAATATTACACCGACGGCAGTAGTTATGTGAAAGAAGGGATCCGCTATGCAGGATATGCAGTGACAACAATAGACAAGGTGATAGAAGCTCGGCCACTGGCGAAAGGAACATCAGCACAAAAGGCAGAATTAATAGCACTAACACGAGCGTTACAATTGGCTGAAGGTTTAAGAGTAAATATCTATACGGACTCTAAGTATGCGTTTTTAACCACTCATGCCCACGGAGCTTTGTATAAAGAAAGAGGACTACTGAATTCAGAAGGCAAAGAAATCAAGTACGCAGCTGAAATCCTACAACTATTGGAAGCAGTGTGGGAGCCGAAAGAAGTCGGTATCATACATTGTCGAGCGCATCTGAGAGGAGATGGTGATGTAACCAAGGGAAATCGGATGGCAGATAGTGCAGCTAAGCGTGCTGCTGAATCAGGAAGACAGGAGTATGTAGGGCATATAGCTGCTCTTATACCAACTCCACTGTCCCAATGGACTCCAGTTTATACAGCTCAAGAAGAGGAGTGGTTAAAGACTGAACCGGGAAAGTATCTGGAGAACAAGTGGTATCAGCTAGAAGATGGAAGAATAGTTATACCAGCATCGCTAGCGGTAGAAATTGTCCAAAATTATCACAACGGGACACATTCTGGGAGAGACAGTACTGAAGAATCTCTTAGAAAACATTTCTACATACCAAGATTGTCCAACTTGACTCAGGCCATTGTACGTAGATGTGTAACGTGTGCTAAAAATAATGCAAGACAAGGACCAGTAAAGCCACCAGGAGTCCAGTTTATGGGGGGACTCCCCATGTCCGATCTACAAATAGACTTTACAGTGATGCCTAAATCGGGTGGACATCGTTACCTGCTGGTAATTGTGTGCACCTATTCAGGCTGGGTAGAAGCATGTCCTACTCGTACAGAGAAAGCAGGAGAAGTTGTGAGATTCCTGCTACGAGAAATAATACCCCGATATGGACTACCCTGTTCTATAGGATCGGACAATGGTCCAGCTTTTGTTCACCAGTGCCTACAACAACTGACTCATATGCTTGGTATAAAGTGGAGGCTTCATACTGCATATAGACCCCAGAGTTCTGGTAAGGTAGAGAGAATGAATAGAACTATAAAGAACCAGTTGGCTAAAATGTGTCAGGAAACCCAACTTAAGTGGAACGTTCTCTTACCCATAGCTTTATTGCGAATCCGCTGTACCCCTACCAGAAGGATGGGCCTCTCTCCTTTTGAAATCATGTATGGGCGACCACCTCCCGTACTTGGTAACTTAAGGGGGGACTTGAGTCAGTTGGGAGAAGGAATTACCCGGCAGCAGGTTGTAGAGTTGGGTAAGACTATGGAGGAGGTACAGAAATGGGTACAAGATAGATTACCTGTGAATATTTATCCCCCTGTTCATAGTTATCATCCAGGAGATCAAGTGTGGATTAAAGAGTGGAATAATGTACCGTTAGGGCCCAAGTGGAGAGGTCCTTATGTTGTTCTTTTGTCTACCCCTACAGCAATAAAAGTAGCAGAAGTGACTCCGTGGATACATCACTCCAGGGTTAAACCAGCAGCAGTCGATTCTTGGCAAGTTACAGCAGATCCAGAGAATCCCTGCAAGATCCGGTTAAAACGCACTACTCAGTCGGAGTAACGAGGAATTATTGTGGATTACAAATTTTATTGTTACAGGTGTGAGTGAGAAGGCCATAATAAAGCCTGTCCGCTTACCATCACATAGTGTATAAGCCAGGAAAGTCTCGAAGGGACACCTGTGAAGATGAGCAGAACTCCATTCCCTGCAGCCGCTCACATCCTGGAAGCTGAGGCGCCATCGCACGGACGAAGACTGAGGATGACGGCGAAAGATGTGCTTTTGATAGTGTTTATTTATATGTGTTTTTATATTCAGGAAGGTAGAGGTACCGACACTCCTAGCTGTGAGGTATGCATTAAGACTACGAGAACAGGTAACCATATTTCCCAAACCCTAATTTGGCATTCACAATACGAATGTAAAGGAGATGTATCGAGATGTAGATACTTAAATATAGATTATAGTGTGTGCCATTTAGGAGTAGGAGAACCTAAGTGCTTCAGTCCGGAGTATCAGCATCGTACAATTTGGTTGACTCTCAGGAATGGAGATCCTCAGGGGACCCTAATTAATAAAACGGTGTTAGAATCCGTACATTCTTCGGGTGTTCTGCTATTTGATGCGTGTAAAGCGATATCGAGTGGTAGAAAGCCGTGGAATGTATGTGGGGATCTTAGATGGGAGAGGACGTATGGGTCTAACGATAAATATATTTGTCCCAGTAGCAAAAATAAATATGTAAGTCCTAGATGCCCAAATAGAGATTATAACTTTTGCCCATATTGGTCTTGTGTGGGGTGGGCAACTTGGGGACAGACAGTAGACAAAGACATGATAGTGACTAAGTTGCCGACTAGCCCTTATTGTAAGTCTATGGAATGCAACCCAGTCCATATACTCATTAATAACCCCGACAAGTTCTTAGATAAGTATGGAAATTTATTTGGGTTTCAAATATACGGGACGGGTTTAGATCCTGGGACATTATTGTTTATAGGAATAGAGACTGATACGGTATCCTCCCAGACTCATCAAGTATACCATTCCTTTTACGAAGAGATGAGTATAGATAATAAGATCCCCCATAATGCTAAAAACCTGTTCATCGATTTAGCTGAAAGTATTGCCGGTAGTCTTAATGTTACCAACTGCTATGTGTGTGGAGGTACTAACATGGGAGACCAATGGCCTTGGGAAGCAAAGGAGGTAATGTCCGGTTCTGAGGCAGTTGACCAATTAATATCTACACAAGCCGATTATCATATGAGTGTTAGAGGTAAATCTGAGTGGAGATTAAAGACCTCCATCATAGGTTATGTTTGCATAGCAAGGAAAGGAATAATGTATAATACTTCTGTAGGAGAATTAACTTGTCTAGGGCAAAAAGCTTATGATGATGATACAAAGAATACAACTTGGTGGTCGGCTTCAAATGTCTCAGAACCATCTAACCCGTTTGCTAGATATGCCAATTTAAAGGATGTGTGGTTTGATCTATCCATCACATCTACTTGGAGAGCCCCAGCAAATTTGTACTGGATCTGTGGTAAGAAAGCCTATTCGGAGCTGCCACAGGACTGGGAAGGGGCATGTGTGTTGGGTATGCTCAAACCATCCTTCTTCTTGTTACCGATTGAAACAGGTGAGACTTTAGGTGTTAAAGTGTATGATGTGAATCATAGGAAGAAAAGGGGACCCATAGAGATAGGCGCCTGGGAAGATGATGAATGGCCTCCCCAGCGTATTATAGATTATTATGGGCCAGCCACGTGGGCTGAGGATGGTACCTTTGGTTATAGAACCCCTATTTATATGCTCAACCGTATTATAAGATTACAGGCGGTGGTTGAGATTATCACAAATGAGACATCACAAGCGCTCAATCTTCTAGCGAAGCATAACACCAGGATGAGGACAGCAGTCTACCAAAATAGATTAGCCTTGGATTACCTTTTGGCAGTAGAGGGAGGTGTATGTGGGAAGTTTAACCTAAGTAATTGCTGTCTTCAAATAGATGACGAAGGGCAAGCAATAGCTGAGCTTACTAGCCATATGGTTAAACTAGCGCATGTGCCTACTCAGGTATGGAAAGGGTACAATCCAAGTAGTTGGTTTGGTAGCTGGTATGAGTGGTTTGGAGGGCTTAAGGCAGTGGTAGGTGGAGTCCTACTGATTTTACTGTTGTGTCTACTCCTACCGTGTCTTATACCCTTAGTAGTTAGGTCTGTGCAAAGCCTGATAGGAAGTATAGCAGAGAGGAAGGCTGCTGCACAGATAATGGCGATATATAAGTATAAGGCTCTAGATCAGGGAGAACCAATGCAAGAAGATGAATGTTGAAGATTCACATCATAAGATAAGTCTGGTCTGGTTCATGGTAACCTGAGGTATATGCAAACCAAGGTTAAGTGATGCCTCAAGTAATTGTGAAATATCAGAGGCATCAAAGGGGGGAATGTGATGTAATTCCAGTAAAATACAAGTTTAGCAGGCTAAGATTGCCACAAGGCATATGTATGTATATGTGTTTGTAGTATCAGTTAGTTAATTACACGTAGCTAAGATACTGTCATCACTGTACTGACCAGGTGCAGGAATGTAAGAACTGGAATTACGCGTCCCTCTCCTTTGTATCAGATGAGCCACGTGGTTAGACCGGATGGATGAGTTTAGACTCTATTCATTAAATAGGTTAAGGGTATGTGTGGGTGTAGTTAATTGTGGGAGGAGCTACAGTGCTATATAAGGAATGTACTCTATGTATTCAGTACTCAGACTTTGCTGTATTTTGGTGACGCTAGTCCCTCTGAGTCCCGATCGGTGATCCAATAAAGAATCTCTTCCTTCCTGAAGAAACCTGTGTCCATCTCTCTGTGCTTGGCTTCCGTCAGTTTCTCCGGTATCAGCTGTATAAAGCTGTCAGTGTTCCCTGCTCTCTCTCACTCAGTCCCTGTATAAAGCTGTCAGTGTTCCCTGCTCTCTCTCACTCAGTCCCTGTATAAAGCTGTCAGTATTCCCTGCTCTCACTCAGTCCCTGTATAAAGCTGTCAGTGTTCCCTGCTCTCACTCAGTCCCTGTATAAAGCTGTCAGTGTTCCCTGCTCTCACTCAGTCCCTGTATAAAGCTGTCAGTGTTCCCTGCTCTCACTCAGTCCCTGTATAAAGCTGTCAGTGTTCCCTGCTCTCTCTCACTCAGTCCCTGTATAAAGCTGTCAGTGTTCCCTGCTCTCACTCACCCAGTCCCTGTATAAAGCTGTCAGTGTTCCCTGCTCTCACTCAGTCCCTGTATAAAGCTGTCAGTGTTCCCTGCTCTCACTCAGTCCCTGTATAAAGCTGTCAGTGTTCCCTGCTCTCTCTCACTCAGTCCCTGTATAAAGCTGTCAGTGTTCTCTGCTCTCACTCAGTCCCTGTATAAAGCTGTCAGTGTTCCCTGCTCTCACTCAGTCCTTGTATAAAGCTGTCAGTGTTCCCTGCTCTCTCTCACTCAGTCCCTGTATAAAGCTGTCAGTGTTCCCTGCTCTCTCTCACTCAGTCCCTGTATAAAGCTGTCAGTGTTCCCTGCTCTCTCTCACTCAGTCCCTGTATAAAGCTGTCAGTGTTCCCTGCTCTCACTCAGTCCCTGTATAAAGCTGTCAGTGTTCCCTGCTCTCACTCAGTCCCTGTATAAAGCTGTCAGTGTTCCCTGCTCTCACTCAGTCCCTGTATAAAGCTGTCAGTGTTCCCTGCTCTCTCTCACTCAGTCCCTGTATAAAGCTGTCAGTGTTCCCTGCTCTCACTCAGTCCCTGTATAAAGCTGTCAGTGTTCCCTGCTCTCACTCAGTCCCTGTATAAAGCTGTCAGTGTTCCCTGCTCTCACTCAGTCCCTGTATAAAGCTGTCAGTGTTCCCTGCTCTCACTCACTCAGTCGCTGTATAAAGCTGTCAGTGTTCCCTGCTCTCTCTCACTCAGTCCCTGTATAAAGCTGTCAGTGTTCCCTGCTCTCTCTCACTCAGTCCCTGTATAAAGCTGTCAGTGTTCCCTGCTCTCACTCAGTCCCTGTATAAAGCTGTCAGTGTTCCCTGCTCTCACTCAGTCCCTGTATAAAGCTGTCAGTGTTCCCTGCTCTCACTCAGTCCCTGTATAAAGCTGTCAGTGTTCCCTGCTCTCACTCAGTCCCTGTATAAAGCTGTCAGTGTTCCCTGCTCTCTCTCACTCAGTCCCTGTATAAAGCTGTCAGTGTTCCCTGCTCTCACTCACCCAGTCCCTGTATAAAGCTGTCAGTGTTCCCTGCTCTCACTCAGTCCCTGTATAAAGCTGTCAGTGTTCCCTGCTCTCTCTCACTCAGTCCCTGTATAAAGCTGTCAGTGTTCTCTGCTCTCACTCAGTCCCTGTATAAAGCTGTCAGTGTTCCCTGCTCTCTCTCACTCAGTTCCCTTATAAAGATGTCAGTGTTCCCTGCTCTCTCTCACTCAGTCCCTGTATAAAGCTGTCAGTGTTCCCTGCTCTCTCTCACTCAGTCCCTGTATAAAGCTGTCAGTGTTCCCTGCTCTCTCTCACTCAGTCCCTGTATAAAGCTGTCAGTGTTCCCTGCTCTCTCTCACTCAGTCCCTGTATAAAGCTGTCAGTGTTCACTGCTCTCTCTCACTCAGTCCCTGTATAAAGCTGTCAGTGTTCCCTGCTCTCTCTCACTCAGTCCCTGTATAAAGCTGTCAGTGTTCCCTGCTCTCTCTCACTCAGTCCCTGTATAAAGCTGTCAGTGTTCCCTGCTCTCACTCAGTCCCTGTATAAAGCTGTCAGTGTTCCCTGCTCTCCCTCAGTCCCTGTATAAAGCTGTCAGTGTTCCCTGCTCTCTCTCACTCAGTCCCCTTATAAAGCTGTCAGTGTTCCCTGCTCTCTCTCACTCAGTCCCTGTATAAAGCTGTCAGTGTTCCCTGCTCTCTCTCACTCAGTCCCTGTATAAAGCTGTCAGTGTTCCCTGCTCTCTCTCACTCAGTCCCTGTATAAAGCTGTCAGTGTTCCCTGCTCTCTCTCACTCAGTCCCTGTATAAAGCTGTCAGTGTTCACTGCTCTCTCTCACTCAGTCCCTGTATAAAGCTGTCAGTGTTCCCTGCTCTCTCTCACTCAGTCCCTGTATAAAGCTGTCAGTGTTCCCTGCTCTCTCTCACTCAGTCCCTGTATAAAGCTGTCAGTGTTCCCTGCTCTCTCTCTCACTCAGTCCCTGTATAAAGCTGTCAGTGTTCCCTGCTCTCTCTCACTCAGTCCCTGTATAAAGCTGTCAGTGTTCCCTGCTCTCACTCAGTCCCTGTATAAAGCTGTCAGTGTTCCCTGCTCTCACTCAGTCCCTGTATAAAGCTGTCAGTGTCCCCTGCTCTCTCTCACTCAGTCCCTGTATAAAGCTGTCAGTGTTCCCTGCTCTCACTCAGTCCCTGTATAAATCTGTCAGTGTTCCCTGCTCTCTCTCTAACTCAGTCCATGTATAAAGCTGTCAGTGTTCCCTGCTCTCACTCACTCAGTCCCTGTATAAAGCTGTCAGTGTTCCCTGCTCTCACTCAGTCCCTGTATAAAGCTGTCAGTGTTCCCTGCTCTCACTCAGTCCCTGTATAAAGCTGTCAGTGTTCCCTGCTCTCACTCAGTCCCTGTATAAAGCTGTCAGTGTTCCCTGCTCTCTCTCACTCAGTCCCTGTATAAAGCCGTCAGTGTTCCCTGCTCTCACTCAGTCCCTGTATAAAGCTGTCAGTGTTCCCTGCTCTCTCTCACTCAGTCCCTGTATAAAGCTGTCAGTGTTCCCTGCTCTCTCTCACTCAGTCCCTGTATAAAGCTGTCAGTGTTCCCTGCTCTCTCTCACTCAGTCACTGTATAAAGCTGTCAGTGTTCCCTGCTCTCTCTCTCACTCAGTCCCTGTATAAAGCTGTCAGTGTTCCCTGCTCTCTCTCACTCAGTCCCTGTATAAAGCTGTCAGTGTCCCCTGCTCTCTCTCACTCAGTCCCTGTATAAAGCTGTCAGTGTTCCCTGCTCTCACTCACTCAGTCCCTGTATAAAGCTGTCAGTGTTCCCTGCTCTCACTCAGTCCCTGTATAAAGCTGTCAGTGTTCCCTGCTCTCACTCAGTCCCTGTATAAAGCTGTCAGTGTTCCCTGCTCTCACTCAGTCCCTGTATAAAGCTATCAGTGTTCCCTGCTCTCTCTCACTCAGTCCCTGTATAAAGCCGTCAGTGTTCCCTGCTCTCTCTCACTCAGTCCCTGTATAAAGCTGTCAGTGTTCCCTGCTCTCTCTCACTCAGTCCCTGTATAAAGCTGTCAGTGTTCCCTGCTCTCCCTCACTCAGTCCCTGTATAAAGCTGTCAGTGTTCCCTGTTCTCACTCAGTCCTTGTATAAAGCTGTCAGTGTTCCCTGCTCTCTCTCACTCAGTCCCTTTATAAAGCTGTCAGTGTTCCCTGCTCTCTCTCACTCAGTCCCTGTATAAAGCTGTCAGTGTTCCCTGCTCTCTCTCACTCAGTCCCTGTATAAAGCTGTCAGTGTTCCCTGCTCTCTCTCACTCAGTCCCTGTATAAAGCTGTCAGTGTTCCCTGCTCTCACTCAGTCCCTGTATAAAGCTGTCAGTGTTCCCTGCTCTCTCTCACTCAGTCCCTGTATAAAGCTGTCAGTGTTCCCTGCTCTCACTCAGTCCCTGTATAAAGCTGTCAGTGTTCCCTGCTCTCACTCAGTCCCTGTATAAAGCTGTCAGTGTTCCCTGCTCTCACTCAGTCCCTGTATAAAGCTGTCAGTGTTCCCTGCTCTCACTCACTCAGTCGCTGTATAAAGCTGTCAGTGTTCCCTGCTCTCTCTCACTCAGTCCCTGTATAAAGCTGTCAGTGTTCCCTGCTCTCTCTCACTCAGTCCCTGTATAAAGCTGTCAGTGTTCCCTGCTCTCACTCAGTCCCTGTATAAAGCTGTCAGTGTTCCCTGCTCTCACTCAGTCCCTGTATAAAGCTGTCAGTGTTCCCTGCTCTCACTCAGTCCCTGTATAAAGCTGTCAGTGTTCCCTGCTCTCACTCAGTCCCTGTATAAAGCTGTCAGTGTTCCCTGCTCTCTCTCACTCAGTCCCTGTATAAAGCTGTCAGTGTTCTCTGCTCTCACTCAGTCCCTGTATAAAGCTGTCAGTGTTCCCTGCTCTCTCTCACTCAGTCCCCTTATAAAGATGTCAGTGTTCCCTGCTCTCTCTCACTCAGTCCCTGTATAAAGCTGTCAGTGTTCCCTGCTCTCTCTCACTCAGTCCCTGTATAAAGCTGTCAGTGTTCCCTGCTCTCTCTCACTCAGTCCCTGTATAAAGCTGTCAGTGTTCCCTGCTCTCTCTCACTCAGTCCCTGTATAAAGCTGTCAGTGTTCACTGCTCTCTCTCACTCAGTCCCTGTATAAAGCTGTCAGTGTTCCCTGCTCTCTCTCACTCAGTCCCTGTATAAAGCTGTCAGTGTTCCCTGCTCTCTCTCACTCAGTCCCTGTATAAAGCTGTCAGTGTTCCCTGCTCTCTCTCTCACTCAGTCCCTGTATAAAGCTGTCAGTGTTCCCTGCTCTCACTCAGTCCCTGTATAAAGCTGTCAGTGTTCCCTGCTCTCTCTCACTCAGTCCCTGTATAAAGCTGTCAGTGTTCCCTGCTCTCACTCAGTCCCTGTATAAAGCTTTCAGTGTTCCCTGCTCTCACTCAGTCCCTGTATAAAGCTGTCAGTTTTCCCTGCTCTCTCTCACTCAGTCCCTGTATAAAGCTGTCAGTGTTCCCTGCTCTCTCTCTTAGTCCCTGTATAAAGCTGTCAGTGTTCCCTGCTCTCACTCAGTCCCTGTATAAAGCTGTCAGTGTTCCCTGCTCTCACTCACTCAGTCGCTGTATAAAGCTGTCAGTGTTCCCTGCTCTCTCTCACTCAGTCCCTGTATAAAGCTGTCAGTGTTCCCTGCTCTCTCTCACTCAGTCCCTGTATAAAGCTGTCAGTATTCCCTGCTCTCACTCAGTCCCTGTATAAAGCTGTCAGTGTTCCCTGCTCTCACTCAGTCCCTGTATAAAGCTGTCAGTGTTCCCTGCTCTCACTCAGTCCCTGTATAAAGCTGTCAGTGTTCCCTGCTCTCACTCAGTCCCTGTATAAAGCTGTCAGTGTTCCCTGCTCTCTCTCACTCAGTCCCTGTATAAAGCTGTCAGTGTTCCCTGCTCTCACTCACCCAGTCCCTGTATAAAGCTGTCAGTGTTCCCTGCTCTCACTCAGTCCCTGTATAAAGCTGTCAGTGTTCCCTGCTCTCACTCAGTCCCTGTATAAAGCTGTCAGTGTTCCCTGCTCTCTCTCACTCAGTCCCTGTATAAAGCTGTCAGTGTTCTCTGCTCTCACTCAGTCCCTGTATAAAGCTGTCAGTGTTCCCTGCTCTCACTCAGTCCTTGTATAAAGCTGTCAGTGTTCCCTGCTCTCTCTCACTCAGTCCCTGTATAAAGCTGTCAGTGTTCCCTGCTCTCTCTCACTCAGTCCCTGTATAAAGCTGTCAGTGTTCCCTGCTCTCTCTCACTCAGTCCCTGTATAAAGCTGTCAGTGTTCCCTGCTCTCACTCAGTCCCTGTATAAAGCTGTCAGTGTTCCCTGCTCTCACTCAGTCCCTGTATAAAGCTGTCAGTGTTCCCTGCTCTCACTCAGTCCCTGTATAAAGCTGTCAGTGTTCCCTGCTCTCTCTCACTCAGTCCCTGTATAAAGCTGTCAGTGTTCCCTGCTCTCACTCAGTCCCTGTATAAAGCTGTCAGTGTTCCCTGCTCTCACTCAGTCCCTGTATAAAGCTGTCAGTGTTCCCTGCTCTCACTCAGTCCCTGTATAAAGCTGTCAGTGTTCCCTGCTCTCACTCACTCAGTCGCTGTATAAAGCTGTCAGTGTTCCCTGCTCTCTCTCACTCAGTCCCTGTATAAAGCTGTCAGTGTTCCCTGCTCTCTCTCACTCAGTCCCTGTATAAAGCTGTCAGTGTTCCCTGCTCTCACTCAGTCCCTGTATAAAGCTGTCAGTGTTCCCTGCTCTCACTCAGTCCCTGTATAAAGCTGTCAGTGTTCCCTGCTCTCACTCAGTCCCTGTATAAAGCTGTCAGTGTTCCCTGCTCTCACTCAGTCCCTGTATAAAGCTGTCAGTGTTCCCTGCTCTCTCTCACTCAGTCCCTGTATAAAGCTGTCAGTGTTCCCTGCTCTCACTCACCCAGTCCCTGTATAAAGCTGTCAGTGTTCCCTGCTCTCACTCAGTCCCTGTATAAAGCTGTCAGTGTTCCCTGCTCTCTCTCACTCAGTCCCTGTATAAAGCTGTCAGTGTTCTCTGCTCTCACTCAGTCCCTGTATAAAGCTGTCAGTGTTCCCTGCTCTCTCTCACTCAGTTCCCTTATAAAGATGTCAGTGTTCCCTGCTCTCTCTCACTCAGTCCCTGTATAAAGCTGTCAGTGTTCCCTGCTCTCTCTCACTCAGTCCCTGTATAAAGCTGTCAGTGTTCCCTGCTCTCTCTCACTCAGTCCCTGTATAAAGCTGTCAGTGTTCCCTGCTCTCTCTCTCACTCAGTCCCTGTATAAAGCTGTCAGTGTTCACTGCTCTCTCTCACTCAGTCCCTGTATAAAGCTGTCAGTGTTCCCTGCTCTCTCTCACTCAGTCCCTGTATAAAGCTGTCAGTGTTCCCTGCTCTCTCTCACTCAGTCCCTGTATAAAGCTGTCAGTGTTCCCTGCTCTCACTCAGTCCCTGTATAAAGCTGTCAGTGTTCCCTGCTCTCCCTCAGTCCCTGTATAAAGCTGTCAGTGTTCCCTGCTCTCTCTCACTCAGTCCCCTTATAAAGCTGTCAGTGTTCCCTGCTCTCTCTCACTCAGTCCCTGTATAAAGCTGTCAGTGTTCCCTGCTCTCTCTCACTCAGTCCCTGTATAAAGCTGTCAGTGTTCCCTGCTCTCTCTCACTCAGTCCCTGTATAAAGCTGTCAGTGTTCACTGCTCTCTCTCACTCAGTCCCTGTATAAAGCTGTCAGTGTTCCCTGCTCTCTCTCACTCAGTCCCTGTATAAAGCTGTCAGTGTTCCCTGCTCTCTCTCACTCAGTCCCTGTATAAAGCTGTCAGTGTTCCCTGCTCTCACTCAGTCCCTGTATAAAGCTGTCAGTGTTCCCTGCTCTCCCTCAGTCCCTGTATAAAGCTGTCAGTGTTCCCTGCTCTCTCTCACTCAGTCCCCTTATAAAGCTGTCAGTGTTCCCTGCTCTCTCTCACTCAGTCCCTGTATAAAGCTGTCAGTGTTCCCTGCTCTCTCTCACTCAGTCCCTGTATAAAGCTGTCAGTGTTCCCTGCTCTCTCTCACTCAGTCCCTGTATAAAGCTGTCAGTGTTCCCTGCTCTCTCTCACTCAGTCCCTGTATAAAGCTGTCAGTGTTCACTGCTCTCTCTCACTCAGTCCCTGTATAAAGCTGTCAGTGTTCCCTGCTCTCTCTCACTCAGTCCCTGTATAAAGCTGTCAGTGTTCCCTGCTCTCTCTCACTCAGTCCCTGTATAAAGCTGTCAGTGTTCCCTGCTCTCTCTCTCACTCAGTCCCTGTATAAAGCTGTCAGTGTTCCCTGCTCTCTCTCACTCAGTCCCTGTATAAAGCTGTCAGTGTTCCCTGCTCTCACTCAGTCCCTGTATAAAGCTGTCAGTGTTCCCTGCTCTCACTCAGTCCCTGTATAAAGCTGTCAGTGTTCCCTGCTCTCTCTCACTCAGTCCCTGTATAAAGCTGTCAGTGTTCCCTGCTCTCACTCAGTCCCTGTATAAATCTGTCAGTGTTCCCTGCTCTCTCTCTAACTCAGTCCATGTATAAAGCTGTCAGTGTTCCCTGCTCTCACTCACTCAGTCCCTGTATAAAGCTGTCAGTGTTCCCTGCTCTCACTCAGTCCCTGTATAAAGCTGTCAGTGTTCCCTGCTCTCACTCAGTCCCTGTATAAAGCTGTCAGTGTTCCCTGCTCTCACTCAGTCCCTGTATAAAGCTGTCAGTGTTCCCTGCTCTCTCTCACTCAGTCCCTGTATAAAGCCGTCAGTGTTCCCTGCTCTCACTCAGTCCCTGTATAAAGCTGTCAGTGTTCCCTGCTCTCTCTCACTCAGTCCCTGTATAAAGCTGTCAGTGTTCCCTGCTCTCTCTCACTCAGTCCCTGTATAAAGCTGTCAGTGTTCCCTGCTCTCTCTCACTCAGTCACTGTATAAAGCTGTCAGTGTTCCCTGCTCTCTCTCTCACTCAGTCCCTGTATAAAGCTGTCAGTGTTCCCTGCTCTCTCTCACTCAGTCCCTGTATAAAGCTGTCAGTGTCCCCTGCTCTCTCTCACTCAGTCCCTGTATAAAGCTGTCAGTGTTCCCTGCTCTCACTCACTCAGTCCCTGTATAAAGCTGTCAGTGTTCCCTGCTCTCACTCAGTCCCTGTATAAAGCTGTCAGTGTTCCCTGCTCTCACTCAGTCCCTGTATAAAGCTGTCAGTGTTCCCTGCTCTCACTCAGTCCCTGTATAAAGCTATCAGTGTTCCCTGCTCTCTCTCACTCAGTCCCTGTATAAAGCCGTCAGTGTTCCCTGCTCTCTCTCACTCAGTCCCTGTATAAAGCTGTCAGTGTTCCCTGCTCTCTCTCACTCAGTCCCTGTATAAAGCTGTCAGTGTTCCCTGCTCTCCCTCACTCAGTCCCTGTATAAAGCTGTCAGTGTTCCCTGTTCTCACTCAGTCCTTGTATAAAGCTGTCAGTGTTCCCTGCTCTCTCTCACTCAGTCCCTGTATAAAGCTGTCAGTGTTCCCTGCTCTCTCTCACTCAGTCCCTGTATAAAGCTGTCAGTGTTCCCTGCTCTCTCTCACTCAGTCCCTGTATAAAGCTGTCAGTGTTCCCTGCTCTCTCTCACTCAGTCCCTGTATAAAGCTGTCAGTGTTCCCTGCTCTCACTCAGTCCCTGTATAAAGCTGTCAGTGTTCCCTGCTCTCTCTCACTCAGTCCCTGTATAAAGCTGTCAGTGTTCCCTGCTCTCACTCAGTCCCTGTATAAAGCTGTCAGTGTTCCCTGCTCTCACTCAGTCCCTGTATAAAGCTGTCAGTGTTCCCTGCTCTCACTCAGTCCCTGTATAAAGCTGTCAGTGTTCCCTGCTCTCACTCACTCAGTCGCTGTATAAAGCTGTCAGTGTTCCCTGCTCTCTCTCACTCAGTCCCTGTATAAAGCTGTCAGTGTTCCCTGCTCTCTCTCACTCAGTCCCTGTATAAAGCTGTCAGTGTTCCCTGCTCTCTCTCACTCAGTCCCTGTATAAAGCTGTCAGTGTTCCCTGCTCTCTCTCACTCAGTCCCTGTATAAAGCTGTCAGTGTTCCCTGCTCTCACTCAGTCCCTGTATAAAGCTGTCAGTGTTCCCTGCTCTCTCTCACTCAGTCCCTGTATAAAGCTGTCAGTGTTCCCTGCTCTCACTCAGTCCCTGTATAAAGCTGTCAGTGTTCCCTGCTCTCACTCAGTCCCTGTATAAAGCTGTCAGTGTTCCCTGCTCTCACTCAGTCCCTGTATAAAGCTGTCAGTGTTCCCTGCTCTCACTCACTCAGTCGCTGTATAAAGCTGTCAGTGTTCCCTGCTCTCTCTCACTCAGTCCCTGTATAAAGCTGTCAGTGTTCCCTGCTCTCTCTCACTCAGTCCCTGTATAAAGCTGTCAGTGTTCCCTGCTCTCACTCAGTCCCTGTATAAAGCTGTCAGTGTTCCCTGCTCTCACTCAGTCCCTGTATAAAGCTGTCAGTGTTCCCTGCTCTCACTCAGTCCCTGTATAAAGCTGTCAGTGTTCCCTGCTCTCACTCAGTCCCTGTATAAAGCTGTCAGTGTTCCCTGCTCTCTCTCACTCAGTCCCTGTATAAAGCTGTCAGTGTTCTCTGCTCTCACTCAGTCCCTGTATAAAGCTGTCAGTGTTCCCTGCTCTCTCTCACTCAGTCCCCTTATAAAGATGTCAGTGTTCCCTGCTCTCTCTCACTCAGTCCCTGTATAAAGCTGTCAGTGTTCCCTGCTCTCTCTCACTCAGTCCCTGTATAAAGCTGTCAGTGTTCCCTGCTCTCTCTCACTCAGTCCCTGTATAAAGCTGTCAGTGTTCCCTGCTCTCTCTCACTCAGTCCCTGTATAAAGCTGTCAGTGTTCACTGCTCTCTCTCACTCAGTCCCTGTATAAAGCTGTCAGTGTTCCCTGCTCTCTCTCACTCAGTCCCTGTATAAAGCTGTCAGTGTTCCCTGCTCTCTCTCACTCAGTCCCTGTATAAAGCTGTCAGTGTTCCCTGCTCTCTCTCTCACTCAGTCCCTGTATAAAGCTGTCAGTGTTCCCTGCTCTCACTCAGTCCCTGTATAAAGCTGTCAGTGTTCCCTGCTCTCTCTCACTCAGTCCCTGTATAAAGCTGTCAGTGTTCCCTGCTCTCACTCAGTCCCTGTATAAAGCTTTCAGTGTTCCCTGCTCTCACTCAGTCCCTGTATAAAGCTGTCAGTTTTCCCTGCTCTCTCTCACTCAGTCCCTGTATAAAGCTGTCAGTGTTCCCTGCTCTCTCTCTTAGTCCCTGTATAAAGCTGTCAGTGTTCCCTGCTCTCACTCAGTCCCTGTATAAAGCTGTCAGTGTTCCCTGCTCTCACTCACTCAGTCGCTGTATAAAGCTGTCAGTGTTCCCTGCTCTCTCTCACTCAGTCCCTGTATAAAGCTGTCAGTGTTCCCTGCTCTCTCTCACTCAGTCCCTGTATAAAGCTGTCAGTATTCCCTGCTCTCACTCAGTCCCTGTATAAAGCTGTCAGT
Organism: Pelobates fuscus; assembly: GCF_036172605.1. NCBI lineage: Eukaryota > Metazoa > Chordata > Amphibia > Anura > Pelobatidae > Pelobates > Pelobates fuscus. The sequence goes on along the minus strand of NW_026961886.1, from coordinate 30,140 downwards.
GTTCCCTGCTCTCACTCAGTCCCTGTATAAAGCTGTCAGTGTTCCCTGCTCTCACTCAGTCCCTGTATAAAGCTGTCAGTGTTCCCTGCTCTCTCTCACTCAGTCCCTGTATAAAGCTGTCAGTGTTCCCTGCTCTCACTCACCCAGTCCCTGTATAAAGCTGTCAGTGTTCCCTGCTCTCACTCAGTCCCTGTATAAAGCTGTCAGTGTTCCCTGCTCTCACTCAGTCCCTGTATAAAGCTGTCAGTGTTCCCTGCTCTCTCTCACTCAGTCCCTGTATAAAGCTGTCAGTGTTCTCTGCTCTCACTCAGTCCCTGTATAAAGCTGTCAGTGTTCCCTGCTCTCACTCAGTCCTTGTATAAAGCTGTCAGTGTTCCCTGCTCTCTCTCACTCAGTCCCTGTATAAAGCTGTCAGTGTTCCCTGCTCTCTCTCACTCAGTCCCTGTATAAAGCTGTCAGTGTTCCCTGCTCTCTCTCACTCAGTCCCTGTATAAAGCTGTCAGTGTTCCCTGCTCTCACTCAGTCCCTGTATAAAGCTGTCAGTGTTCCCTGCTCTCACTCAGTCCCTGTATAAAGCTGTCAGTGTTCCCTGCTCTCACTCAGTCCCTGTATAAAGCTGTCAGTGTTCCCTGCTCTCTCTCACTCAGTCCCTGTATAAAGCTGTCAGTGTTCCCTGCTCTCACTCAGTCCCTGTATAAAGCTGTCAGTGTTCCCTGCTCTCACTCAGTCCCTGTATAAAGCTGTCAGTGTTCCCTGCTCTCACTCAGTCCCTGTATAAAGCTGTCAGTGTTCCCTGCTCTCACTCACTCAGTCGCTGTATAAAGCTGTCAGTGTTCCCTGCTCTCTCTCACTCAGTCCCTGTATAAAGCTGTCAGTGTTCCCTGCTCTCTCTCACTCAGTCCCTGTATAAAGCTGTCAGTGTTCCCTGCTCTCACTCAGTCCCTGTATAAAGCTGTCAGTGTTCCCTGCTCTCACTCAGTCCCTGTATAAAGCTGTCAGTGTTCCCTGCTCTCACTCAGTCCCTGTATAAAGCTGTCAGTGTTCCCTGCTCTCACTCAGTCCCTGTATAAAGCTGTCAGTGTTCCCTGCTCTCTCTCACTCAGTCCCTGTATAAAGCTGTCAGTGTTCCCTGCTCTCACTCACCCAGTCCCTGTATAAAGCTGTCAGTGTTCCCTGCTCTCACTCAGTCCCTGTATAAAGCTGTCAGTGTTCCCTGCTCTCTCTCACTCAGTCCCTGTATAAAGCTGTCAGTGTTCTCTGCTCTCACTCAGTCCCTGTATAAAGCTGTCAGTGTTCCCTGCTCTCTCTCACTCAGTTCCCTTATAAAGATGTCAGTGTTCCCTGCTATCTCTCACTCAGTCCCTGTATAAAGCTGTCAGTGTTCCCTGCTCTCTCTCACTCAGTCCCTGTATAAAGCTGTCAGTGTTCCCTGCTCTCTCTCACTCAGTCCCTGTATAAAGCTGTCAGTGTTCCCTGCTCTCTCTCACTCAGTCCCTGTATAAAGCTGTCAGTGTTCACTGCTCTCTCTCACTCAGTCCCTGTATAAAGCTGTCAGTGTTCCCTGCTCTCTCTCACTCAGTCCCTGTATAAAGCTGTCAGAGTTCCCTGCTCTCTCTCACTCAGTCCCTGTATAAAGCTGTCAGTGTTCCCTGCTCTCACTCAGTCCCTGTATAAAGCTGTCAGTGTTCCCTGCTCTCCCTCAGTCCCTGTATAAAGCTGTCAGTGTTCCCTGCTCTCTCTCACTCAGTCCCCTTATAAAGCTGTCAGTGTTCCCTGCTCTCTCTCACTCAGTCCCTGTATAAAGCTGTCAGTGTCCCCTGCTCTCTCTCACTCAGTCCCTGTATAAAGCTGTCAGTGTTCCCTGCTCTCTCTCACTCAGTCCCTGTATAAAGCTGTCAGTGTTCCCTGCTCTCTCTCACTCAGTCCCTGTATAAAGCTGTCAGTGTTCACTGCTCTCTCTCACTCAGTCCCTGTATAAAGCTGTCAGTGTTCCCTGCTCTCTCTCACTCAGTCCCTGTATAAAGCTGTCAGTGTTCCCTGCTCTCTCTCACTCAGTCCCTGTATAAAGCTGTCAGTGTTCCCTGCTCTCTCTCTCACTCAGTCCCTGTATAAAGCTGTCAGTGTTCCCTGCTCTCTCTCACTCAGTCCCTGTATAAAGCTGTCAGTGTTCCCTGCTCTCACTCAGTCCCTGTATAAAGCTGTCAGTGTTCCCTGCTCTCACTCAGTCCCTGTATAAAGCTGTCAGTGTTCCCTGCTCTCTCTCACTCAGTCCCTGTATAAAGCTGTCAGTGTTCCCTGCTCTCACTCAGTCCCTGTATAAATCTGTCAGTGTTCCCTGCTCTCTCTCTAACTCAGTCCATGTATAAAGCTGTCAGTGTTCCCTGCTCTCACTCACTCAGTCCCTGTATAAAGCTGTCAGTGTTCCCTGCTCTCACTCAGTCCCTGTATAAAGCTGTCAGTGTTCCCTGCTCTCACTCAGTCCCTGTATAAAGCTGTCAGTGTTCCCTGCTCTCACTCAGTCCCTGTATAAAGCTGTCAGTGTTCCCTGCTCTCTCTCACTCAGTCCCTGTATAAAGCCGTCAGTGTTCCCTGCTCTCACTCAGTCCCTGTATAAAGCTGTCAGTGTTCCCTGCTCTCTCTCACTCAGTCCCTGTATAAAGCTGTCAGTGTTCCCTGCTCTCTCTCACTCAGTCCCTGTATAAAGCTGTCAGTGTTCCCTGCTCTCTCTCACTCAGTCACTGTATAAAGCTGTCAGTGTTCCCTGCTCTCTCTCTCACTCAGTCCCTGTATAAAGCTGTCAGTGTTCCCTGCTCTCTCTCACTCAGTCCCTGTATAAAGCTGTCAGTGTCCCCTGCTCTCTCTCACTCAGTCCCTGTATAAAGCTGTCAGTGTTCCCTGCTCTCACTCACTCAGTCCCTGTATAAAGCTGTCAGTGTTCCCTGCTCTCACTCAGTCCCTGTATAAAGCTGTCAGTGTTCCCTGCTCTCACTCAGTCCCTGTATAAAGCTGTCAGTGTTCCCTGCTCTCACTCAGTCCCTGTATAAAGCTATCAGTGTTCCCTGCTCTCTCTCACTCAGTCCCTGTATAAAGCCGTCAGTGTTCCCTGCTCTCTCTCACTCAGTCCCTGTATAAAGCTGTCAGTGTTCCCTGCTCTCACTCACTCAGTCCCTGTATAAAGCTGTCAGTGTTCCCTGTTCTCTCTCACTCAGTCCCTGTATAAAGCTGTCAGTGTTCCCTGCTCTCTCTCACTCAGTCCCTGTATAAAGCCGTCAGTGTTCCCTGCTCTCTCTCACTCAGTCCCTGTATAAAGCCGTCAGTGTTCCCTGCTCTCTCTCACTCAGTCCCTGTATAAAGCTGTCAGTGTTCCCTGCTCTCACTCACTCAGTCCCTGTATAAAGCTGTCAGTGTTCCCTGCTCTCTCTCACTCAGTCCCTGTATAAAGCTGTCAGTGTTCCCTGCTCTCACTCACTCAGTCCCTGTATAAAGCTGTCAGTGTTCCCTGCTCTCTCTCACTCAGTCCATGTATAAAGCTGTCAGTGTTCCCTGCTCTCTCTCACTCAGTCCCTGTATAAAGCTGTCTGTGTCCCCTGCTCTCTCTCACTCAGTCCCTGTATAAAGCTGTCAGTGTTCCCTGCTCTCACTCAGTCCCTGTATAAAGCTGTCAGTGTTCCCTGCTCTCACTCAGTCCCTGTATAAAGCTGTCAGTGTTCCCTGCTCTCACTCAGTCCCTGTATAAAGCTGTCAGTGTTCCCTGCTCTCTCTCACTCAGTCCCTGTATAAAGCTGTCAGTGTTCCCTGCTCTCACTCAGTCCCTGTATAAAGCTGTCAGTGTTCCCTGCTCTCTCTCTCACTCAGTCCCTGTATAAAGCTGTCAGTGTTCCCTGCTCTCACTCAGTCCCTGTATAAAGCTGTCAGTGTTCCCTGCTCTCACTCAGTCCCTGTATAAAGCTGTCAGTGTTCCCTGCTCTCACTCAGTCCCCGTATAAAGCTGTCAGTGTTCCCTGCTCTCTCTCACTCAGTCCCTGTATAAAGCTGTCAGTGTTCCCTGCTCTCACTCACTCAGTCCCTGTATAAAGCTGTCAGTGTTCCCTGGTCTCACTCAGTCCCTGTATAAAGCTGTCAGTGTTCCCTGCTCTCTCTCACTCAGTCCCTGTATAAAGCTGTCAGTGTTCTCTGCTCTCACTCAGTCCCTGTATAAAGCTGTCAGTGTTCCCTGCTCTCACTCAGTCCCTGTATAAAGCTGCCAGTGTTCCCTGCTCTCTCTCACTCAGTCCCTGTATAAAGCTGTCAGTGTTCCCTGCTCTCTCTCTCACTCAGTCCCTGTATAAAGCTGTCAGTGTTCCCTGCTCTCTCTCACTCAGTCCCTGTATAAAGCTGTCAGTGTTCCCTGCTCTCTCTCACTCAGTCCCTGTATAAAGCTGTCAGTGTTCCCTGCTCTCTCTCACTCAGTCACTGTATAAAGCTGTCAGTGTTCCCTGCTCTCCCTCACTCAGTCCCTGTATAAAGCTGTCAGTGTTCCCTGCTCTCACTCAGTCCTTGTATAAAGCTGTCAGTGTTCCCTGCTCTCTCTCACTCAGTCCCTGTATAAAGCTGTCAGTGTTCCCTGCTCTCTCTCACTCAGTCCCTGTATAAAGCTGTCAGTGTTCCCTGCTCTCTCTCACTCAGTCCCTGTATAAAGCTGTCAGTGTTCCCTGCTCTCTCTCACTCAGTCCCTGTATAAAGCTGTCAGTGTTCCCTGCTCTCTCTCACTCAGTCCCTGTATAAAGCTGTCAGTGTTCCCTGCTCTCACTCAGTCCCTGTATAAAGCTGTCAGTGTTCCCTGCTCTCTCTCACTCAGTCCCTGTATAAAGCTGTCAGTGTTCCCTGCTCTCACTGAGTCCCTGTATAAAGCTGTCAGTTCTCCCTGCTCTCACTCAGTCCCTGTATAAAGCTGTCAGTGTTCCCTGCTCTCACTCAGTCCCTGTATAAAGCTGTCAGTGTTCCCTGCTCTCACTCACTCAGTCGCTGTATAAAGCTGTCAGTGTTCCCTGCTCTCTCTCACTCAGTCCCTGTATAAAGCTGTCAGTGTTCCCTGCTCTCACTCACTCAGTCCCTGTATAAAGCTGTCAGTGTTCCCTGCTCTCTCTCACTCAGTCCCTGTATAAAGCTGTCAGTGTTCCCTGCTCTCACTCAGTCCCTGTATAAAGCTGTCAGTGTTCCCTGCTCTCACTCAGTCCCTGTATAAAGCTGTCAGTGTTCCCTGCTCTCACTCAGTCCCTGTATAAAGCTGTCAGTGTTCCCTGCTCTCACTCAGTCCCTGTATAAAGCTGTCAGTGTTCCCTGCTCTCTCTCACTCAGTCCCTGTATAAAGCTGTCAGTGTTCCCTGCTCTCACTCACCCAGTCCCTGTATAAAGCTGTCAGTGTTCCCTGCTCTCACTCAGTCCCTGTATAAAGCTGTCAGTGTTCCCTGCTCTCACTCAGTCCCTGTATAAAGCTGTCAGTGTTCCCTGCTCTCTCTCACTCAGTCCCTGTATAAAGCTGTCAGTGTTCTCTGCTCTCACTCAGTCCCTGTATAAAGCTGTCAGTGTTCCCTGCTCTCTCTCACTCAGTCCCCTTATAAAGATGTCAGTGTTCCCTGCTCTCTCTCACTCAGTCCCTGTATAAAGCTGTCAGTGTTCCCTGCTCTCTCTCACTCAGTCCCTGTATAAAGCTGTCAGTGTTCCCTGCTCTCTCTCACTCAGTCCCTGTATAAAGCTGTCAGTGTTCACTGCTCTCTCTCACTCAGTCCCTGTATAAAGCTGTCAGTGTTCCCTGCTCTCTCTCACTCAGTCCCTGTATAAAGCTGTCAGTGTTCCCTGCTCTCTCTCACTCAGTCCCTGTATAAAGCTGTCAGTATTCCCTGCTCTCACTCAGTCCCTGTATAAAGCTGTCAGTGTTCCCTGCTCTCCCTCAGTCCCTGTATAATGCTGTCAGTGTTCCCTGCTCTCTCTCACTCAGTCCCCTTATAAAGCTGTCAGTGTTCCCTGCTCTCTCTCACTCAGTCCCTGTATAAAGCTGTCAGTGTTCCCTGCTCTCTCTCACTCAGTCCCTGTATAAAGCTGTCAGTGTTCCCTGCTCTCTCTCACTCAGTCCCTGTATAAAGCTGTCAGTGTTCCCTGCTCTCTCTCACTCAGTCCCTGTATAAAGCTGTCAGTGTTCCCTGCTCTCTCTCACTCAGTCCCTGTATAAAGCTGTCAGTGTTCCCTGCTCTCTCTCTCACTCAGTCCCTGTATAAAGCTGTCAGTGTTCCCTGCTCTCTCTCACTCAGTCCCTGTATAAAGCTGTCAGTGTTCCCTGCTCTCACTCAGTCCCTGTATAAAGCTGTCAGTGTTCCCTGCTCTCACTCAGTCCCTGTATAAAGCTGTCAGTGTTCCCTGCTCTCTCTCACTCAGTCCCTGTATAAAGCTGTCAGTGTTCCCTGCTCTCACTAAGTCCCTGTATAAAGCTGTCAGTGTTCCCTGCTCTCTCTCTAACTCAGTCCATGTATAACGCTGTCAGTGTTCCCTGCTCTCACTCACTCAGTCCCTGTATAAAGCTGTCAGTGTTCCCTGCTCTCCCTCACTCAGTCCCTGTATAAAGCTGTCAGTGTTCCCTGCTCTCTCTCACTCAGTACCTGTATAAAGCTGTCAGTGTTCGCTGCTCTCTCTCACTCAGTTCCTGTATAAAGCTGTCAGTGTTCCCTGCTCTCTCTCACTCAGTCCCTGTATAAAGCTGTCAGTGTTCCCTGCTCTCTCTCACTCAGTCCCTGTATAAAGCTGTCAGTGTTCCCTGCTCTCACTCAGTCCCTGTATAAAGCTGTCAGTGTTCCCTGCTCTCACTCACTCAGTCGCTGTATAAAGCTGTCAGTGTCCCCTGCTCTCTCTCACTCAGTCCCTGTATAAAGCTGTCAGTGTTCCCTGCTCTCTCTCACTCAGTCCCTGTATAAAGCTGTCAGTGTTCCCTGCTCTCACTCAGTCCCTGTATAAAGCTGTCAGTGTTCCCTGCTCTCACTCAGTCCCTGTATAAAGCTGTCAGTGTTCCCTGCTCTCACTCAGTCCCTGTATAAAGCTGTCAGTGTTCCCTGCTCTCACTCAGTCCCTGTATAAAGCTGTCAGTGTTCCCTGCTCTCACTCAGTCCCTGTATAAAGCTGTCAGTGTTCCCTGCTCTCACTCAGTCCCTGTATAAAGCTGTCAGTGTTCCCTGCTCTCACTCAGTCCCTGTATAAAGCTGTCAGTGTTCCCTGCTCTCTCTCACTCAGTCCCTGTATAAAGCTGTCAGTGTTCTCTGCTCTCACTCAGTCCCTGTATAAAGCTGTCAGTGTTCCCTGCTCTCTCTCACTCAGTCCCTGTATAAAGCTGTCAGTGTTCCCTGCTCTCTCTCACTCAGTCCCCTTATAAAGCTGTCAGTGTTCCCTGCTCTCTCTCACTCAGTCCCTGTATAAAGCTGTCAGTGTTCCCTGCTCTCTCTCACTCAGTCCCTGTATAAAGCTGTCAGTGTTCCCTGCTCTCTCTCACTCAGTCCCTGTATAAAGCTGTCAGTGTTCCCTGCTCTCTCTCACTCAGTCCCTGTATAAAGCTGTCAGTGTTCCCTGCTCTCTCTCACTCAGTCCCTGTATAAAGCTGTCAGTGTTCCCTGCTCTCTCTCACTCAGTCCCTGTATAAAGCCGTCAGTGTTCCCTGCTCTCTCTCACTCAGTCCCAGTATAAAGCTGTCAGTGTTCCCTGCTCTCACTCACTCAGTCCCTGTATAAAGCTGTCAGTGTTCCCTGCTCTCACTCAGTCCCTGTATAAAGCTGTCAGTGTTCCCTGCTCTCACTCAGTCCCTGTATAAAGCTGTCAGTGTTCCCTGCTCTCACTCAGTCCCTGTATAAAGCTGTCAGTGTTCCCTGCTCTCACTCAGTCCCTGTATAAAGCTGTCAGTGTTCCCTGCTCTCACTCAGTCCCTGTATAAAGCTGTCAGTGTTCCCTGCTCTCACTCAGTCCCTGTATAAAGCTGTCAGTGTTCCCTGCTCTCACTCAGTCCCTGTATAAAGCTGTCAGTGTTCCCTGCTCTCTCTCACTCAGTCCCTGTATAAAGCTGTCAGTGTTCTCTGCTCTCACTCAGTCCCTGTATAAAGCTGTCAGTGTTCCCTGCTCTCTCTCACTCAGTCCCTGTATAAAGCTGTCAGTGTTCCCTGCTCTCTCTCACTCAGTCCCCTTATAAAGCTGTCAGTGTTCCCTGCTCTCTCTCACTCAGTCCCTGTATAAAGCTGTCAGTGTTCCCTGCTCTCTCTCACTCAGTCCCTGTATAAAGCTGTCAGTGTTCCCTGCTCTCTCTCACTCAGTCCCTGTATAAAGCTGTCAGTGTTCCCTGCTCTCTCTCACTCAGTCCCTGTATAAAGCTGTCAGTGTTCCCTGCTCTCTCTCACTCAGTCCCTGTATAAAGCTGTCAGTGTTCCCTGCTCTCTCTCACTCAGTCCCTGTATAAAGCCGTCAGTGTTCCCTGCTCTCTCTCACTCAGTCCCAGTATAAAGCTGTCAGTGTTCCCTGCTCTCACTCACTCAGTCCCTGTATAAAGCTGTCAGTGTTCCCTGCTCTCACTCAGTCCCTGTATAAAGCTGTCAGTGTTCCCTGCTCTCACTCAGTCCCTGTATAAAGCTGTCAGTGTTCCCTGCTCTCACTCAGTCCCTGTATAAAGCTGTCAGTGTTCCCTGCTCTCACTCAGTCCCTGTATAAAGCTGTCAGTGTTCCCTGCTCTCTCTCACTCAGTCCCTGTATAAAGCTGTCAGTGTTCCCTGCTCTCACTCACTCAGTCCCTGTATAAAGCTGTCAGTGTTCCCTGCTCTCACTCAGTCCCTGTATAAAGCTGTCAGTGTTCCCTGCTCTCTCTCACTCAGTCCCTGTATAAAGCTGTCAGTGTTCCCTGCTCTCACTCAGTCCCTGTATAAAGCTGTCAGTGTTCCCTGCTCTCTCCCTCTCAGTCCCTGTATAAAGCTGTCAGTGTTCCCTGCTCTCACTCAGTCCCTGTATAAAGCTGTCAGTGTTCCCTGCTCTCACTCAGTCCCTGTATAAAGCTGTCAGTGTTCCCTGCTCTCTCTCACTCAGTCCCTGTATAAAGCTGTCAGTGTTCCCTGCTCTCTCTCACTCAGTCCCTGTATAAAGCTGTCAGTGTTCCCTGCTCTCTCTCACTCAGTCCCTGTATAAAGCTGTCAGTGTTCCCTGCTCTCACTCAGTCCCTGTATAAAGCTGTCAGTGTTCCCTGCTCTCACTCAGTCCCTGTATAAAGCTGTCAGTGTTCCCTGCTCTCTCTCACTCAGTCCCTGTATAAAGCTGTCAGTGTTCTCTGCTCGCACTCAGTCCCTGTATAAAGCTGTCAGTGTTCCCTGCTCTCACTCAGTCCCTGTATAAAGCTGTCAGTGTTCCCTGCTCTCTCTCACTCAGTCCCTGTATAAAGCTGTCAGTGTTCTCTGCTCTCACTCAGTCCCTGTATAAAGCTGTCAGTGTTCCCTGCTCTCTCTCACTCAGTCCCTGTATAAAGCTGTCAGTGTTCCCTGTTCTCTCTCACTCAGTCCCCTTATAAAGCTGTCAGTGTTCCCTGCTCTCTCTCACTCAGTCCCTGTATAAAGCTGTCAGTGTTCCCTGCTCTCTCTCACTCAGTCCCTGTATAAAGCTGTCAGTGTTCCCTGCTCTCTCTCACTCAGTGCCTGTATAAAGCCGTCAGTGTTCCCTGCTCTCTCTCACTCAGTCCCAGTATAAAGCTGTCAGTGTTCCCTGCTCTCACTCACTCAGTCCCTGTATAAAGCTGTCAGTGTTCCCTGCTCTCACTCAGTCCCTGTATAAAGCTGTCAGTGTTCCCTGCTCTCACTCAGTCCCTGTATAAAGCTGTCAGTGTTCCCTGCTCTCACTCAGTCCCTGTATAAAGCTGTCAGTGTTCCCTGCTCTCTCTCACTCAGTCCCTGTATAAAGCTGTCAGTGTTCCCTGCTCTCACTCACTCAGTCCCTGTATAAAGCTGTCAGTGTTCCCTGCTCTCACTCAGTCCCTGTATAAAGCTGTCAGTGTTCCCTGCTCTCACTCAGTCCCTGTATAAAGCTGTCAGTGTTCCCTGTTCTCTCTCACTCAGTCCCCTTATAAAGCTGTCAGTGTTCCCTGCTCTCTCTCACTCAGTCCCTGTATAAAGCTGTCAGTGTTCCCTGCTCTCTCTCACTCAGTCCCTGTATAAAGCTGTCAGTGTTCCCTGCTCTCTCTCACTCAGTGCCTGTATAAAGCCGTCAGTGTTCCCTGCTCTCTCTCACTCAGTCCCAGTATAAAGCTGTCAGTGTTCCCTGCTCTCACTCACTCAGTCCCTGTATAAAGCTGTCAGTGTTCCCTGCTCTCACTCAGTCCCTGTATAAAGCTGTCAGTGTTCCCTGCTCTCACTCAGTCCCTGTATAAAGCTGTCAGTGTTCCCTGCTCTCACACAGTCCCTGTATAAAGCTGTCAGTGTTCCCTGCTCTCTCTCACTCAGTCCCTGTATAAAGCTGTCAGTGTTCCCTGCTCTCACTCACTCAGTCCCTGTATAAAGCTGTCAGTGTTCCCTGCTCTCACTCAGTCCCTGTATAAAGCTGTCAGTGTTCCCTGCTCTCACTCAGTCCCTGTATAAAGCTGTCAGTGTTCCCTGCTCTCTCTCTCTCAGTCCCTGTATAAAGCTGTCAGTGTTCCCTGCTCTCTCTCACTCAGTCCCTGTATAAAGCTGTCAGTGTTCCCTGCTCTCTCTCACTCAGTGCCTGTATAAAGCCGTCAGTGTTCCCTGCTCTCTCTCACTCAGTCCCAGTATAAAGCTGTCAGTGTTCCCTGCTCTCACTCACTCAGTCCCTGTATAAAGCTGTCAGTGTTCCCTGCTCTCACTCAGTCCCTGTATAAAGCTGTCAGTGTTCCCTGCTCTCACTCAGTCCCTGTATAAAGCTGTCAGTGTTCCCTGCTCTCACTCAGTCCCTGTATAAAGCTGTCAGTGTTCCCTGCTCTCTCTCACTCAGTCCCTGTATAAAGCTGTCAGTGTTCCCTGCTCTCACTCAGTCCCTGTATAAAGCTGTCAGTGTTCCCTGCTCTCTCTCACTCAGTCCCTGTATAAAGCTGTCAGTGTTCCCTGCTCTCACTCACTCAGTCCCTGTATAAAGCTGTCAGTGTTCCCTGCTCTCACTCAGTCCCTGTATAAAGCTGTCAGTGTTCCCTGCTCTCACTCAGTCCCTGTATAAAGCTGTCAGTGTTCCCTGCTCTCACTCAGTCCCTGTATAAAGCTGTCAGTGTTCCCTGCTCTCACTCAGTCCCTGTATAAAGCTGTCAGTGTTCCCTGCTCTCTCTCACTCAGTCCCTGTATAAAGCTGTCAGTGTTCCCTGCTCTCACTCACTCAGTCCCTGTATAAAGCTGTCAGTGTTCCCTGCTCTCACTCAGTCCCTGTATAAAGCTGTCAGTGTTCCCTGCTCTCACTCAGTCCCTGTATAAAGCTGTCAGTGTTCCCTGCTCTCTCTCTCTCTCAGTCCCTGTATAAAGCTGTCAGTGTTCCCTGCTCTCTCTCACTCAGTCCCTGTATAAAGCTGTCAGTGTTCCCTGCTCTCTCTCACTCAGTGCCTGTATAAAGCCGTCAGTGTTCCCTGCTCTCTCTCACTCAGTCCCAGTATAAAGCTGTCAGTGTTCCCTGCTCTCACTCACTCAGTCCCTGTATAAAGCTGTCAGTGTTCCCTGCTCTCACTCAGTCCCTGTATAAAGCTGTCAGTGTTCCCTGCTCTCACTCAGTCCCTGTATAAAGCTGTCAGTGTTCCCTGCTCTCACTCAGTCCCTGTATAAAGCTGTCAGTGTTCCCTGCTCTCTCTCACTCAGTCCCTGTATAAAGCTGTCAGTGTTCCCTGCTCTCACTCACTCAGTCCCTGTATAAAGCTGTCAGTGTTCCCTGCTCTCACTCAGTCCCTGTATAAAGCTGTCAGTGTTCCCTGCTCTCACTCAGTCCCTGTATAAAGCTGTCAGTGTTCCCTGCTCTCACTCACTCAGTCCCTGTATAAAGCTGTCAGTGTTCCCTGCTCTCACTCAGTCCCTGTATAAAGCTGTCAGTGTTCCCTGCTCTCACTCAGTCCCTGTATAAAGCTGTCAGTGTTCCCTGCTCTCTCTCTCTCAGTCCCTGTATAAAGCTGTCAGTGTTCCCTGCTCTCTCTCACTCAGTCCCTGTATAAAGCTGTCAGTGTTCCCTGCTCTCTCTCACTCAGTGCCTGTATAAAGCCGTCAGTGTTCCCTGCTCTCTCTCACTCAGTCCCAGTATAAAGCTGTCAGTGTTCCCTGCTCTCACTCACTCAGTCCCTGTATAAAGCTGTCAGTGTTCCCTGCTCTCACTCAGTCCCTGTATAAAGCTGTCAGTGTTCCCTGCTCTCACTCAGTCCCTGTATAAAGCTGTCAGTGTTCCCTGCTCTCACTCAGTCCCTGTATAAAGCTGTCAGTGTTCCCTGCTCTCACTCAGTCCCTGTATAAAGCTGTCAGTGTTCACTGCTCTCTCTCACTCAGTCCCTGTATAAAGCTGTCAGTGTTCACTGCTCTCTCTCACTCAGTCCCTGTATAAAGCTGTCAGTGTTCCCTGCTCTCTCTCACTCAGTCCCTGTATAAAGCTGTCAGTGTTCCCTGCTCTCTCTCTCACTCAGTCCCTGTATAAAGCTGTCAGTGTTCCCTGCTCTCTCTCACTCAGTCCCTGTATAAAGCTGTCAGTGTTCCCTGCTCTCACTCAGTCCCTGTATAAAGCTGTCAGTGTTCCCTGCTCTCACTCAGTCCCTGTATAAAGCTGTCAGTGTTCCCTGCTCTCACTCAGTCCCTGTATAAAGCTGTCAGTGTTCCCTGCTCTCTCTCACTCAGTCCCTGTATAAAGCTGTCAGTGTTCCCTGCTCTCACTCAGTCCCTGTATAAAGCTGTCAGTGTTCCCTGCTCTCTCTCTAACTCAGTCCCTGTATAAAGCTGTCAGTGTTCCCTGCTCTCACTCACTCAGTCCCTGTATAAAGCTGTCAGTGTTCCCTGCTCTCCCTCACTCAGTCCCTGTATAAAGCTGTCAGTGTTCCCTGCTCTCTCTCACTCAGTCCCTGTATAAAGCTGTCAGTGTTCCCTGCTCTCTCTCACTCAGTCCCTGTATAAAGCTGTCAGTGTTCCCTGCTCTCTCTCACTCAGTCCCTGTATAAAGCTGTCAGTGTTCCCTGCTCTCTCTCACTCAGTCCCTGTATAAAGCTGTCAGTGTTCCCTGCTCTCTCTCACTCAGTCCCTGTATAAAGCTGTCAGTGTTCCCTGCTCTCACTCAGTCCCTGTATAAAGCTGTCAGTGTTCCCTGCTCTCTCTCACTCAGTCCCTGTATAAAGCTGTCAGTGTTCCCTGCTCTCACTCAGTCCCTGTATAAAGCTGTCAGTGTTCCCTGCTCTCACTCAGTCCCTGTATAAAGCTGTCAGTGTTCCCTGCTCTCACTCAGTCCCTGTATAAAGCTGTCAGTGTTCCCTGCTCTCACTCAGTCCCTGTATAAAGCTGTCAGTGTTCCCTGCTCTCTATCACTCAGTCCCTGTATAAAGCTGTTTGTGTTCCCTGCTCTCACTCACCCAGTCCCTGTATAAAGCTGTCAGTGTTCCCTGCTCTCACTCAGTCCCTGTATAAAGCTGTCAGTGTTCCCTGCTCTCACTCAGTCCCTGTATAAAGCTGTCAGTGTTCCCTGCTCTCTCTCACTCAGTCCCTGTATAAAGCTGTCAGTGTTCCCTGCTCTCTCTCACTCAGTCCCTGTATAAAGCTGTCAGTGTTCCCTGCTCTCACTGAGTCCCTGTATAAAGCTGTCAGTTCTCCCTGCTCTCACTCAGTCCCTGTATAAAGCTGTCAGTGTTCCCTGCTCTCACTCAGTCCCTGTATAAAGCTGTCAGTGTTCCCTGCTCTCACTCAGTCCCTGTATAAAGCTGTCAGTGTTCCCTGCTCTCACTGAGTCCCTGTATAAAGCTGTCAGTGTTCCCTGCTCTCACTCAGTCCCTGTATAAAGCTGTCAGTGTTCCCTGCTCTCACTCAGTCCCTGTATAAAGCTGTCAGTGTTCCCTGCTCTCACTCAGTCCCTGTATAAAGCTGTCAGTGTTCCCTGCTCTCTCTCACTCAGTCCCTGTATAAAGCTGTCAGTGTTCCCTGCTCTCACTCACTCAGTCCCTGTATAAAGCTGTCAGTGTTCCCTGCTCTCACTCAGTCCCTGTATAAAGCTGTCAGTGTTCCCTGCTCTCACTCAGTCCCTGTATAAAGCTGTCAGTGTTCCCTGCTCTCTCTCTCTCTCAGTCCCTGTATAAAGCTGTCAGTGTTCCCTGCTCTCTCTCACTCAGTCCCTGTATAAAGCTGTCAGTGTTCCCTGCTCTCTCTCACTCAGTGCCTGTATAAAGCCGTCAGTGTTCCCTGCTCTCTCTCACTCAGTCCCAGTATAAAGCTGTCAGTGTTCCCTGCTCTCACTCACTCAGTCCCTGTATAAAGCTGTCAGTGTTCCCTGCTCTCACTCAGTCCCTGTATAAAGCTGTCAGTGTTCCCTGCTCTCACTCAGTCCCTGTATAAAGCTGTCAGTGTTCCCTGCTCTCACTCAGTCCCTGTATAAAGCTGTCAGTGTTCCCTGCTCTCTCTCACTCAGTCCCTGTATAAAGCTGTCAGTGTTCCCTGCTCTCACTCACTCAGTCCCTGTATAAAGCTGTCAGTGTTCCCTGCTCTCACTCAGTCCCTGTATAAAGCTGTCAGTGTTCCCTGCTCTCACTCAGTCCCTGTATAAAGCTGTCAGTGTTCCCTGCTCTCACTCACTCAGTCCCTGTATAAAGCTGTCAGTGTTCCCTGCTCTCACTCAGTCCCTGTATAAAGCTGTCAGTGTTCCCTGCTCTCACTCAGTCCCTGTATAAAGCTGTCAGTGTTCCCTGCTCTCTCTCTCTCAGTCCCTGTATAAAGCTGTCAGTGTTCCCTGCTCTCTCTCACTCAGTCCCTGTATAAAGCTGTCAGTGTTCCCTGCTCTCTCTCACTCAGTGCCTGTATAAAGCCGTCAGTGTTCCCTGCTCTCTCTCACTCAGTCCCAGTATAAAGCTGTCAGTGTTCCCTGCTCTCACTCACTCAGTCCCTGTATAAAGCTGTCAGTGTTCCCTGCTCTCACTCAGTCCCTGTATAAAGCTGTCAGTGTTCCCTGCTCTCACTCAGTCCCTGTATAAAGCTGTCAGTGTTCCCTGCTCTCACTCAGTCCCTGTATAAAGCTGTCAGTGTTCCCTGCTCTCACTCAGTCCCTGTATAAAGCTGTCAGTGTTCACTGCTCTCTCTCACTCAGTCCCTGTATAAAGCTGTCAGTGTTCACTGCTCTCTCTCACTCAGTCCCTGTATAAAGCTGTCAGTGTTCCCTGCTCTCTCTCACTCAGTCCCTGTATAAAGCTGTCAGTGTTCCCTGCTCTCTCTCTCACTCAGTCCCTGTATAAAGCTGTCAGTGTTCCCTGCTCTCTCTCACTCAGTCCCTGTATAAAGCTGTCAGTGTTCCCTGCTCTCACTCAGTCCCTGTATAAAGCTGTCAGTGTTCCCTGCTCTCACTCAGTCCCTGTATAAAGCTGTCAGTGTTCCCTGCTCTCACTCAGTCCCTGTATAAAGCTGTCAGTGTTCCCTGCTCTCTCTCACTCAGTCCCTGTATAAAGCTGTCAGTGTTCCCTGCTCTCACTCAGTCCCTGTATAAAGCTGTCAGTGTTCCCTGCTCTCTCTCTAACTCAGTCCCTGTATAAAGCTGTCAGTGTTCCCTGCTCTCACTCACTCAGTCCCTGTATAAAGCTGTCAGTGTTCCCTGCTCTCCCTCACTCAGTCCCTGTATAAAGCTGTCAGTGTTCCCTGCTCTCTCTCACTCAGTCCCTGTATAAAGCTGTCAGTGTTCCCTGCTCTCTCTCACTCAGTCCCTGTATAAAGCTGTCAGTGTTCCCTGCTCTCTCTCACTCAGTCCCTGTATAAAGCTGTCAGTGTTCCCTGCTCTCTCTCACTCAGTCCCTGTATAAAGCTGTCAGTGTTCCCTGCTCTCTCTCACTCAGTCCCTGTATAAAGCTGTCAGTGTTCCCTGCTCTCACTCAGTCCCTGTATAAAGCTGTCAGTGTTCCCTGCTCTCTCTCACTCAGTCCCTGTATAAAGCTGTCAGTGTTCCCTGCTCTCACTCAGTCCCTGTATAAAGCTGTCAGTGTTCCCTGCTCTCACTCAGTCCCTGTATAAAGCTGTCAGTGTTCCCTGCTCTCACTCAGTCCCTGTATAAAGCTGTCAGTGTTCCCTGCTCTCACTCAGTCCCTGTATAAAGCTGTCAGTGTTCCCTGCTCTCTATCACTCAGTCCCTGTATAAAGCTGTTTGTGTTCCCTGCTCTCACTCACCCAGTCCCTGTATAAAGCTGTCAGTGTTCCCTGCTCTCACTCAGTCCCTGTATAAAGCTGTCAGTGTTCCCTGCTCTCACTCAGTCCCTGTATAAAGCTGTCAGTGTTCCCTGCTCTCTCTCACTCAGTCCCTGTATAAAGCTGTCAGTGTTCTCTGCTCTCACTCAGTCCCTGTATAAAGCTGTCAGTGTTCCCTGCTCTCACTCAGTCCCTGTATAAAGCTGTCAGTGTTCCCTGCTCTCTCTCACTCAGTCCCTGTATAAAGCTGTCAGTGTTCTCTGCTCTCACTCAGTCCCTGTATAAAGCTGTCAGTGTTCCCTGCTCTCACTCAGTCCCTGTATAAAGCTGTCAGTGTTCCCTGCTCTCACTCAGTCCCTGTATAAAGCTGTCAGTGTTCCCTGCTCTCACTCAGTCCCTGTATAAAGCTGTCAGTGTTCCCTGCTCTCTCTCACTCAGTCCCTGTATAAAGCTGTCAGTGTTCCCTGCTCTCTCTCACTCAGTCCCTGTATAAAGCTGTCAGTTTTCCCTGCTCTCACTCAGTCCCTGTATAAAGCTGTCAGTGTTCCCTGCTCTCACTCAGTCCCTGTATAAAGCTGTCAGTGTTCCCTGCTCTCACTCAGTCCCTGTATAAAGCTGTCAGTGTTCCCTGCTCTCACTCAGTCCCTGTATAAAGCTGTCAGTGTTCCCTGCTCTCTCTCACTCAGTCCCTGTATAAAGCTGTCAGTGTTCCCTGCTCTCACTCACTCAGTCCCTGTATAAAGCTGTCAGTGTTCCCTGCTCTCACTCAGTCCCTGTATAAAGCTGTCAGTGTTCCCTGCTCTCTCTCACTCAGTCCCTGTATAAAGCTGTCAGTGTTCTCTGCTCTCACTCAGTCCCTGTATAAAGCTGTCAGTGTTCCCTGCTCTCTCTCTCAGTCCCTGTATAAAGCTGTCAGTGTTCCCTGCTCTCACTCAGTCCCTGTATAAAGCTGTCAGTGTTCCCTGCTCTCACTCAGTCCCTGTATAAAGCTGTCAGTGTTCCCTGCTCTCTCTCACTCAGTCCCTGTATAAAGCTGTCAGTGTTCTCTGCTCTCACTCAGTCCCTGTATAAAGCTGTCAGTGTTCCCTGCTCTCACTCAGTCCCTGTATAAAGCTGTCAGTGTTCCCTGCTCTCTCTCACTCAGTCCCTGTATAAAGCTGTCAGTGTTCTCTGCTCTCACTCAGTCCCTGTATAAAGCTGTCAGTGTTCCCTGCTCTCTCTCACTCAGTCCCTGTATAAAGCTGTCAGTGTTCCCTGCTCTCTCTCACTCAGTCCCCTTATAAAGCTGTCAGTGTTCCCTGCTCTCTCTCACTCAGTCCCTGTATAAAGCTGTCAGTGTTCCCTGCTCTCTCACTCAGTCCCTGTATAAAGCTGTCAGTGTTCCCTGCTCTCTCTCACTCAGTCCCTGTATAAAGCCGTCAGTGTTCCCTGCTCTCTCTCACTCAGTCCCAGTATAAAGCTGTCAGTGTTCCCTGCTCTCACTCACTCAGTCCCTGTATAAAGCTGTCAGTGTTCCCTGCTCTCACTCACTCAGTCCCTGTATAAAGCTGTCAGTGTTCCCTGCTCTCACTCAGTCCCTGTATAAAGCTGTCAGTGTTCCCTGCTCTCACTCAGTCCCTGTATAAAGCTGTCAGTGTTCCCTGCTCTCACTCAGTCCCTGTATAAAGCTGTCAGTGTTCCCTGCTCTCACTCAGTCCCTGTATAAAGCTGTCAGTGTTCCCTGCTCTCTCTCACTCAGTCCCTGTATAAAGCTGTCAGTGTTCCCTGCTCTCACTCAGTCCCTGTATAAAGCTGTCAGTGTTCCCTGCTCTCACTCAGTCCCTGTATAAAGCTGTCAGTGTTCCCTGCTCTCACTCAGTCCCTGTATAAAGCTGTCAGTGTTCCCTGCTCTCTCTCACTCAGTCCCTGTATAAAGCTGTCAGTGTTCCCTGCTCTCACTCACTCAGTCCCTGTATAAAGCTGTCAGTGTTCCCTGCTTGTAGCGGAATGCAGTGAGCCTGTCCTGCAAAATGCCTGTGTGACTGTGTTTGTATATGTTTTCCCTATGTTGAAATTGCTATTCGTGTGTGTATTATGTGAATTGTATGGTATTCGGTAGTTTCCATCCGTACTATATACTTATGGAAACTACCGAACGGAGGGACCACCCCAGAGAGAAGTGTGCCGGCTATTAAAGTTCACATTCCTTCCAACCGCAAGTTAACCGGCTCATTAACATTGTATCTGGGTGGCCGCCATTCGGCATGCGTACACGTGGCGGCGGCCATCTTACGCATGAAAATCCCAGCGGTGTTTGGTCGTCGAGTGCCTGGAACTCAAATCGGACACTCAAACAACCAAACACCGCTGAGACCTCCAGAGCTCCGTAACTGCCGAACGGAGAAACATAACGAATCCCCATTCGGTAGTAATAAAGTACCGAATGAGGGAATCACTATCTAGGTGAATGTAAATGTGGATGGCAATTATAAATGCCTGTTTTAACTTTCGAACGGAGACCGACCGCAGGGCCCATTCTCATGGAACCCTTTTCGGATACCAACTCGTGTGCGGTCGGTCAAACTTCACCTGCCTGTAACTACCGAACCCCTGGTCCGATCTGGGTGAATTTTGGATATTATATTCACCCAGATCAGGGCTACCTAGCGGTACCCTGATATTAAGGATATGTGATGGTTTAGGGGTACATCCAAGTTTGGGGTAAAGTACTGTACAACTTAAGGGGATTATGACTCACTCTGAGGGGAGGAGATGTGTGGGAGGTAACAAGAATGGTATTGGTTACTGTCATAATTACTGTAGTTCCCTCCCTTGCATGGGAGCAGGCTTTATAAGAAACCTTGGAATAAACGATTGTCAGTTCTACTCCTGAAACTGTGTGTCGTCCAGTTATTGGGAGTGCTGTGGGGATTTCGCTGAACCTTTTTACCTGCTGGAAACTCTGCTGTGGGTTTACTAATGACTTGTTCCTGAGCCTCCCTTGGATCTAAAGTGGAGAATAGCTGCGAGAAATCAGCTCTCCGCTACATTGGTTGGCAGCGCTGGGATCCAGACTCACAGAGGAACAAGGATTAATGGAGATTGACCTTTCTACGCTAAAAAGAACCACATTGAAAGACCTTCTGGAAGCGAAAGGTGTTTCTGCCAGCAGCAAATCCAAAGCAACGCTTATCACCGAAGTAATGGCAGAATACAGAGCAGAGGAGGTCCAGGCCACGGAACAAAGACCTGAAACAGAACAGGAGGAGTTCCAAAGGCAGTTACAATACAGACTGGCCTTTTATGGGGAAAACCCACCCACAGAGATCATCTCTAAAACCATGACAGAGGTGCAGGAGTTTGTGAAGAGAAATAGGAGACCACAAACACCAGAAAGAAGTACAGCAGGAGCTGTGGCACAAGAGGGTAAGCCCAAAATTCCCTATCAAGCTTTTAAAACGTATGTGGAAGCAGAGGAGGATATAGATGCCTTCCTCCAGGACTTTGAGAGACTGTGTACACTGCATAACATACCAAGGGAAGAGTGGGTACCCATATTAGCAGGACGGCTGTCAGGAAGGGCAGCGGAAGCCTACCGCACTGTACCAGATGTGGAAATTAGGAACTATAACCGGGTGAAAGAGATTATCCTGGCCCGGTATGCAATAACAGCAGAGGCATACCGGAGACGTTTCAGGGAATTGAAAAAGGTGGACAAAGATTCACATGCAGAGTGGGCTTGCCGACTAGAAAGGGCAGCTCTTGGGTGGATGCAGTCGAGTAAAGCGAGGTCCATGGAGGACTTGTTACAAATGCTGCTGTTGGAGCAGTTTTATGAGGGTATATCCTCAGAACTACAGGAATGGGTGAGGGATCGTAACCCCACCACCCTCACCGAGGCTGCCAAAAAGGCAGATGACTTTATGGATGCTCGCAGACAAACCAAGGCAGTGGGTACCAAACCGGCCATGCGGCCACTAGGGGTAAATTCATTTTCTCCTAACCCTCAACCCCCACCAAGACCCCTTCCTCCACCAGCACCAGCAGCAGCGCAGCAGAGATACCGCACACCTGCTTCTGTGCAATGCCACCGATGCCAGAGGTGGGGACATTACCAGCGAGATTGTCCGCAGTCCAGGGAACGCAACACCTGGATCCGACCAGGACCTCCACCACCACCACCAAGAGCAGCAGCACATCATTACCAGGACGAGGTACCACTTCCCTACAGCTCTGCCGTTCCAGTCACGACTGTGGAACAGTGGGAAGTGCTGCATGAGGCCAACCCCTTACAGGCACATGCGGATAACCGCCAGCACCATAGGCAGACCGTATATCTGGAAGGGAAGCCTATGCAGGGGCTCCGAGACTCGGGAGCCACTATCACCCTGGTGCAAAGCCATTTGGTTTCGGACAAGGCCAAGCTGAATAAGACTGTGGCTGTCAGGGTTGCAGGGGGAGCCGTGTATCGGCTAGACACAGCCAGGGTACATTTGCATTGGGGTGCGGGGTTCGGGAATGTGGAAGTGGGACTAATGCCGCAATTACCTGCTGAGGTGGTCCTGGGGAATGATCTGGGCAAACTCACCTTCGCATTTGAACCACAAACTACTGAAGAAGCACACCCAGTAGTCACCAGGCAACAGGCCCGCACCCAACAAAACAACGCACTGCCGGAGGTCCAGGTAAGAAATTCCTCCCCTTCCCTAGACTGTATCCCTTGGGCCCCTCCTGACGAGTTTGTAGCCGAGGTAATCACTGACCCTACCTTACAGGTATACCGAGACAAGGTCACCTCTATCCAACCAGGGGCAGAGGGGGAAAGATTTGTATGGGACAGACAGCTATTGTACCGGGAAACAAGTAAACAGATAGATGGGTCAGACCCCATTGCTACAAGACAGCTGGTGGTACCTCAGAGGTACCGAACCGAATTACTCCGGATAGCGCACGATATTCCGCTATCCGGACATTTGGGGGTCAGCCGTACCAGATATCGATTGACCCAAAGTTTCTTCTGGCCAGGGATTAGCCAGGAGGTACGCAGGTACTGTAATACCTGCGACACGTGCCAGAGGGTGGGAAAGAGGGGGGATAAGCGTAAGGCGAGGCTGCACCCCCTACCCATAATTGAAGAACCCTTTCATAGGGTTGCCGTAGATATTGTAGGCCCCTTCCGGAAACCTAGCCCCTCGGGCAAACGGTACATCCTGACCGTAGTGGACTATGCCACTCGCTACCCCGAGGCGGTAGCTTTAACGAATATACATGCAGAGACGGTGGCTGAGGCGCTGATGCAGATTTTCTCCCGGATGGGGTTACCCAGGGAGATCATCTCGGATCAGGGCACTCAGTTCACGGCAGAGGTTACCCAACAACTCTGGAAGTTCTGCAAAATTAAGCCTATAATTAGTGCTCCGTACCACCCCCAGACTAATGGGCTCTGCGAACGGTTCAATGGCACCTTAAAACAGATGCTCCGAACCTTCGCCGAGACTCACCGAGACTGGGAAAAATTCCTGCCGCACTTACTGTTTGCTTACAGGGAGGTGCCGCAGGAATCTACAGGATTTTCCCCCTTTGAACTGCTGTTTGGGAGGAGGGTAAGGGGACCCCTAGACTTGATTAGAGAGCACTGGGAGGGAGACCGTAGCGTGGACGGTACCCCTATTGTACCATATGTATTGGCCCTCCGAGATCGCCTGGAAGCACTCACCAAGACGGTAAAGGAAAACCTACAGGCAGCTCAGACGCGTCAGCGCACCTGGTACGATAGGGGCGCCAGGGACCGCAGCTTTCAGGTCGGACAGAAAGTTTTAATTTTAAAACCTGTCCGACACGATAAGCTACAGGCCGCCTGGCAAGGCCCTTATAAAGTGGTAGAACAACGATGTGACACCACGTATATAATTGGCCACTGCGCAGGGAATGGGGGGCGACGCATGATCCATGTGAACATGCTGAAACCTTACCAGGAGCGTTCAGAGGAGGTGACAGCTATCTGCGCCCCCACCTCTGAAGAGAGCGACAGCCTACCCCTCCCCGATCTGTTAGAAGATGGACAGCTGGCTGGGGATTTAGGAGCAGTTGTATTGGGGGATCGGTTGAGCCCACAGGAGCGTATCGAGGTACAACAACTCCTGCAGGAAAAGCAGGAGACCTTTTCTAATGTACCTGGATACACCCCTCTGGCCACCCACCGAGTAGACACCCCAGGTCAACTTCCCATGCGCCAGACCCCATACCGCATCCCTGAAGCGGTCCGGGAGAATATGCGCAAAGAGATTGAGGAGATGATACAGTTAGGAGTGATTGAGCCCTCAGATAGTCCCTGGGCATCTCCAGTGGTCCTCGTACCAAAGCGGGACGGCACGACCCGCTTTTGCGTGGACTACAGGAGACTGAATGAGAAGACCGTATCCGACGCATACCCGATGCCTAGGATCGATGAGTTACTAGACCGGATGGCCAGGGGACAATACCTTACCACGATTGATCTGTGCAAAGGGTATTGGCAGATTCCCTTAGCCCCGGAAGCCATCCCTAAGTCCGCCTTTGTCACCCCATTCGGCCTGTACCAATTTAAGGTCATGCCGTTTGGGATGAAAAACGCGCCGGCTACCTTCCAGTGGATGGTGGACCGCCTCCTAGATGGGTTCCAAGACTATACCTGCGCATATCTCGATGATATTGCCATATTTAGCGATACCTGGCAGGAACACTTGGCCCATATAGGAGCGGTTCTAGACAGGATCCGGGAGGCTGGTTTGACCCTAAAACCAGCTAAATGTAGTATTGGGATGGCCGAGGTACAGTACCTGGGCCACAGAGTGGGCTGTGGTAAGCAGAAGCCGGAACCCGCCAAAGTAGAGGCAGTATCACAGTGGCCTACCCCGACAACTAAAACCAAGGTGTTAGCCTTCCTAGGGACAGCAGGGTATTACCGGAAATTTGTCCCCAATTATAGTGCCCTGGCCAAACCCCTCACGGACCTGACACGTAAAAACCTTCCCCGCCAAGTAACCTGGACCCCGGAGTGTGAGCAGGCATTCCAACACTTGAAAGATGCACTTGTTAATGCCCCTGTCTTGGCCGCTCCCAATCCAACTAAACGTTTTCTTGTTCACACAGACGCTTCTATGTTTGGATTGGGGGCAGTATTGAGCCAAGTCGGGGCCGATGGCGGAGAACATCCCGTGGCTTACATCAGTCGCAAACTTTTACCCCGGGAAGTAAGCTACGCCGCCATCGAGAAGGAATGCCTGGCTGTGGTGTGGGCCTTGAAGAAATTGCAACCCTACTTGTACGGACAGGCTTTTTCGCTGCTCACGGATCACAACCCGTTAGTCTGGCTGAACCGGGTGGCTGGGGACAATGCCAGGCTGCTGCGCTGGAGTTTGGCGCTGCAGCCTTTTGACTTTAACATTCAATACCGCCCGGGTAAGCAAAATGGAAACGCCGACGGGTTGTCGCGACAAACTGATCTGGAGAAATGATCCGTGAGCACCCCGGTCATCCCCAAGCCGATCCGTGTGGCATCAGACTGTGTATGCCGGCTTGTGTGACAAGGGGGAGCAGTGTAGCGGAATGCAGTGAGCCTGTCCTGCAAAATGCCTGTGTGACTGTGTTTGTATATGTTTTCCCTATGTTGAAATTGCTATTCGTGTGTGTATTATGTGAATTGTATGGTATTCGGTAGTTTCCATCCGTACTATATACTTATGGAAACTACCGAACGGAGGGACCACCCCAGAGAGAAGTGTGCCGGCTATTAAAGTTCACATTCCTTCCAACCGCAAGTTAACCGGCTCATTAACATTGTATCTGGGTGGCCGCCATTCGGCATGCGTACACGTGGCGGCGGCCATCTTACGCATGAAAATCCCAGCGGTGTTTGGTCGTCGAGTGCCTGGAACTCAAATCGGACACTCAAACAACCAAACACCGCTGAGACCTCCAGAGCTCCGTAACTGCCGAACGGAGAAACATAACGAATCCCCATTCGGTAGTAATAAAGTACCGAATGAGGGAATCACTATCTAGGTGAATGTAAATGTGGATGGCAATTATAAATGTCTGTTTTAACTGCCGAACGGAGACCGACCGCAGGGCCCATTCTCATGGAACCCTTTTCGGATACCAACTCGTGTGCGGTCGGTCAAACTTCACCTGCCTGCAACTACCGAACCCCTGGTCCGATCTGGGTGAATTTTGGATATTATATTCACCCAGATCAGGGCTACCTAGCGGTACCCTGATATTAAGGATATGTGATGGTTTAGGGGTACATCCAAGTTTGGGGTAAAGTACTGTACAACTTAAGGGGATTATGACTCACACTGAGGGGAGGAGATGTGTGGGAGGTAACAAGCACTGTATTGGTTACTGTCATAATTACTGTAGTTCCCTCCCTTGCATGGGAGCAGGCTTTATAAGAAACCTTGGAATAAACGATTGTCAGTTCTACTCCTGAAACTGTGTGTCGTCCAGTTATTGGGAGTGCTGTGGGGATTTCGCTGTACCTTTTTACCTGCTGGAAACTCTGCTGTGGGTTTACTAATGACTTGTTCCTGAGCCTCCCTTGGATCTAAAGTGGAGAATAGCTGTGAGAAATCAGCTCTCCGCTACACTGCTCTCACTCAGTCCCTGTATAAAGCTGTCAGTGTTCCCTGCTCTCTCTCACTCAGTCCCTGTATAAAGCTGTCAGTGTTCTCTGCTCTCACTCAGTCCCTGTATAAAGCTGTCAGTGTTCCCTGCTCTCTCTCACTCAGTCCCTGTATAAAGCTGTCAGTGTTCCCTGCTCTCTCTCACTCAGTCCCTGTATAAAGCTGTCAGTGTTCCCTGCTCTCACTCAGTCCCTGTATAAAGCTGTCAGTGTTCCCTGCTCTCTCTCTAACTCAGTCCCTGTATAAAGCTGTCAGTGTTCCCTGCTCTCACTCACTCAGTCCCTGTATAAAGCTGTCAGTGTTCCCTGCTCTCCCTCACTCAGTCCCTGTATAAAGCTGTCAGTGTTCCCTGCTCTCTCTCACTCAGTACCTGTATAAAGCTGTCAGTGTTCCCTGCTCTCTCTCACTCAGTCCCTGTATAAAGCTGTCAGTGTTCCCTGCTCTCTCTCACTCAGTCCCTGTATAAAGCTGTCAGTGTTCCCTGCTCTCTCTCACTCAGTCCCTGTATAAAGCTGTCAGTGTTCCCTGCTCTCACTCAGTCCCTGTGTAAAGCTGTCAGTGTTCCCTGCTCTCACTCAGTCCCTGTATAAAGCTGTCAGTGTTCCCTGCTCTCTCTCACTCAGTCCCTGTATAAAGCTGTCAGTGTTCCCTGCTCTCACTCCCTCAGTCCCTGTATAAAGCTGTCAGTGTTCCCTGCTCTCACTCAGTCCCTGTATAAAGCTGTCAGTGTTCCCTGCTCTCTCTCACTCAGTCCCTGTATAAAGCTGTCAGTGTTCTCTGCTCTCACTCAGTCCCTGTATAAAGCTGTCAGTGTTCCCTGCTCTCACTCAGTCCCTGTATAAAGCTGTCAGTGTTCCCTGCTCTCTCTCACTCAGTCCCTGTATAAAGCTGTGAGTGTTCCCTGCTCTCTCTCTCACTCAGTCCCTGTATAAAGCTGTCAGTGTTCCCTGCTCTCTCTCACTCAGTCCCTGTATAAAGCTGTCAGTGTTCCCTGCTCTCTCTCACTCAGTCCCTGTATAAAGCTGTCAGTGTTCCCTGCTCTCTCTCACTCAGTCCCTGTATAAAGCTGTCAGTGTTCCCTGCTCTCCCTCACTCAGTCCCTGTATAAAGCTGTCAGTGTTCCCTGCTCTCACTCAGTCCTTGTATAAAGCTGTCAGTGTTCCCTGCTCTCTCTCACTCAGTCCCTGTATAAAGCTGTCAGTGTTCCCTGCTCTCTCTCACTCAGTCCCTGTATAAAGCTGTCAGTGTTCCCTGCTCTCTCTCTCACTCAGTCCCTGTATAAAGCTGTCAGTGTTCCCTGCTCTCTCTCACTCAGTCCCTGTATAAAGCTGTCAGTGTTCCCTGCTCACTCTCACTCAGTCCCTGTATAAAGCTGTCAGTGTTCCCTGCTCTCTCTCTCACTCAGTCCCTGTATAAAGCTGTCAGTGTTCCCTGCTCTCACTCAGTCCCTGTATAAAGCTGTCAGTGTTCCCTGCTCTCACTCAGTCCCTGTATAAAGATGTCAGTGTTCCCTGCTCTCACTCAGTCCCTGTATAAAGCTGTCAGTGTTCCCTGCTCTCACTCAGTCCCTGTATAAAGCTGTCAGTGTTCCCTGCTCTCACTCAGTCCCTGTATAAAGCTGTCAGTGTTCCCTGCTCTCACTCAGTCCCTGTATAAAGCTGTCAGTATTCCCTGCTCTCTCTCACTCAGTCCCTGTATAAAGCTGTCAGTGTTCCCTGCTCTCACTCACTCAGTCGCTGTATAAAGCTGTCAGTGTTCCCTGCTCTCTCTCACTCAGTCCCTGTATAAAGCTGTCAGTGTTCCCTGCTCTCTCTCACTCAGTCCCTGTATAAAGCTGTCAGTGTTCCCTGCTCTCACTCAGTCCCTGTATAAAGCTGTCAGTGTTCCCTGCTCTCACTCAGTCCTTGTATAAAGCTGTCAGTGTTCCCTGCTCTCACTCAGTCCCTGTATAAAGCTGGCAGTGTTCCCTGCTCTCTTTCAGTCCCTGTATAAAGCTGTCAGTGTTCCCTGCTCTCTCTCACTCAGTCCCTGTATAAAGCTGTCAGTGTTCCCTGCTCTCACTCACCCAGTCCCTGTATAAAGCTGTCAGTGTCCCCTGCTCTCACTCAGTCCCTGTATAAAGCTGTCAGTGTTCCCTGCTCTCTCTCACTCAGTCCCTGTATAAAGCTGTCAGTGTTCTCTGCTCTCACTCAGTCCCTGTATAAAGCTGTCAGTGTTCCCTGCTCTCACTCAGTCCCTGTATAAAGCTGTCAGTGTTCCCTGCTCTCACTCAGTCCCTGTATAAAGCTGTCAGTGTTCCCTGCTCTCACTCACTCAGTCCCTGTATAAAGCTGTCAGTGTTCCCTGCTCTCACTCAGTCCCTGTATAAAGCTGTCAGTGTTCCCTGCTCTCTCTCACTCAGTCCCTGTATAAAGCTGTCAGTGTTCTCTGCGCTCACTCAGTCCCTGTATAAAGCTGTCAGTGTTCCCTGCTCTCACTCAGTCCCTGTATAAAGCTGTCAGTGTTCCCTGCTCTCTCTCACTCAGTCCCTGTATAAAGCTGTCAGTGTTCCCTGCTCTCTCTCTCACTCAGTCCCTGTATAAAGCTGTCAGTGTTCCCTGCTCTCTCTCACTCAGTCCCTGTATAAAGCTGTCAGTGTTCCCTGCTCTCTCTCACTCAGTCCCTGTATAAAGCTGTCAGTGTTCCCTGCTCTCTCTCACTCAGTCCCTGTATAAAGCTGTCAGTGTTCCCTGCTCTCTCTCACTCAGTCCCTGTATAAAGCTGTCAGTGTTCTCTGCGTTCACTCAGTCCCTGTATAAAGCTGTCAGTGTTCCCTGCTCTCACTCAGTCCCTGTATAAAGCTGTCAGTGTTCCCTGCTCTCTCTCACTCAGTCCCTGTATAAAGCTGTCAGTGTTCCCTGCTCTCTCTCTCACTCAGTCCCTGTATAAAGCTGTCAGTGTTCCCTGCTCTCTCTCACTCAGTCCCTGTATAAAGCTGTCAGTGTTCCCTGCTCTCTCTCACTCAGTCCCTGTATAAAGTTGTCAGTGTTCCCTGCTCTCTCTCACTCAGTCCCTGTATAAAGCTATCAGTGTTCCCTGCTCTCTCACTCACTCAGTCCCTGTATAAAGCTGTCAGTGTTCCCTGCTCTCACTCAGTCCCTGTATAAAGCTGTCAGTGTTCCCTGCTCTCACTCAGTCCCTGTATAAAGCTGTCAGTGTTCCCTGCTCTCTCTCACTCAGTCCCTGTATAAAGCTGCTCTCTCTCACTCAGTGGGAGCCTGCTGTAGGTAAATTGCCGAACGCTGGGGGCCCGCCATTCGACAGACGAACACGTGGCGGCTGCCATCTTTAATTCAGCTGAAGTTTTACCTTCTCCAGACTTCAGTTCATTCGACAGAGGGAGGGTGGGGGTGACACAGTGGGGGAGGGGGTGACTAGTGACAGAGGGAGGGTGGGAATGATACAGTGGGGGAGGGGGTGACTAGTGACAGATGGAGGGTCGGGGTGACTAGTGACAGAGGGAGGGTGGTGGTGACACAGTGACAGAGGGAGGGTGGGGGTGACACAGTGGGGGAGGGGGTGACTAGTGACAGAGGGAGGGTGGGGGTGACACAGTGACAGAGGGAGGGTGGGGGTGACACAGTGACAGAGGGAGGGTGGGGATGACACAGTGGGGGAGGGGGTGACTAGTGACATCTTCCCCCTTATTTCCTACCCCTCTCTCTGCTCCCTCTGGTCTCGCAGGCTGTTGCTCCTTCACGTCTCTTTGAGAGGGCTCTGTGTGAGAGGAGAGTACTGGCCCACCTCTCCCATCACACAGAGCTCCGCGTGGGACAGGTAGGAGACCTGGCAGAGAGCTGGTGAAGCTGCCAGGTCTGATTTGAGGATTGGTGGGGAGGGGGAGTAATATGCAGAGCGGTAGGTTGTGGGGCCCTGCGCTCCATCAGGCGCCCCACAACCTATTAATAAAAGAGATTTTTATTTTATTTTTTTGCCGTTCCAGTTGATCTCTGATCTCTCCAGCTGGAGCATGGCTCTGCGGCCGGGCCCCTGGCTGTCTCGGCCCTCAGTCCATGACCGATGTGCCCTTGTGGTCAGTCCGCCCCTGTACTGTTATACACTGTTATATTGGTATGGGATCATTGCCTGGGGTATTTAGGTACGAAGGAGATTGGCTTAAAATATCCTTATTGTTTGGCAATGACCCTAAAATGTTGTATAAGTTATTGATGATAATATAATAAAGCTGTGGACTTTATATGTCCAACAGAAATCGGTGTCTGTGTTTATTAAAGGTAATGGGGATGGTTTATGGCACATGACGAATAACGACTGTGCGCATGTCAAGAGGCGGACTGCCCCTCAAGCAGGAGAGATGCAGCTCGGGGTGGTATCCAGGGTTCCGTGGACATCGGGGGACAACTTCAGACACGGCCATTCCAAAATATAATATGGCTGGGGATGGTGGGCAATGACTTTTGGTTATGTTAAGCCTAATTATATATTTACTTATTTATTAAAGCCGTGGACACATTTATCCATAAATCAGTAATGTGGTGATTATTTGGGGAGGGGATTGTTGGGGAGTTTTAGATCTACCTGCCCTTATCGCGACAATACACATGCCATGTGGGCAATGTGGCATGGATGTGGGTATAAACATATAGCAAGCAATCATATTTGTATTGTATTAAAATGTAGCAATGCGGTTTTATTAGCCATGAGAGAGGCCGTGACTACATTATCTTGACACCATTACAGGTTTACATTTGTACAAACATTCAGCACATACTGCGTAACAGGAAAATATTTACACAACAAAATATTTCTGCTACAACAACCACTAAATATTAGAGGGAACATTGTGTACTAATCTCATTAATTTCTACATGAAAACGGTCTTTATACAGATATAGTGCTGACTGAATAGGAAAACAGTGGGATTTTACGGATTTGGCAGTTTTTTAAATTACATTAATCATTATAGCTCCCATCACACTCAGCCAGCTAATATTCAATAATAATCAGCCAGTACACATAATGACACACACATTCACATACAGGCATAAAACACATGATGGGAATTGTAGTCGAGAGCAGCTATCAGTACCAGAGCTGACATTACAGTATACCTACTTACATGTCTCTG